>NW_008331125.1:2365260-2372539 GCF_000622305.1 Nannospalax galili | reverse complement strand
TCGCTGTAGTTATTTCCCATTTCTTCTAACTATAAAAATGAGAGTCTAGATCGAACAGGCTATTAAAGTCTGTAGGCCAACCAATATAGTCAATATGCCCAGCAAATACACATTTCTTACAATAAACTGGAGGAGTGTATATTTAAGGGAAATTCTTATTGCCTTCTAGCTATCTTTTTTTTCTTTCTGTGTAGAGGAATCCTCAAGTAGTGTAACACTTTGATCTCTACCCCATCACCTGTTCATCTCCCTTGATGAGCAGGGAGTAGTGGTGTACCTGGTGATGTTTAAAGAAAGGACTGGCTCTCGTGGGCCAGGTTTGACTCCTTCTTTGGGAAATATAGCTATAGGAAATATGTGTTCTTTTTTTTGGTCTTTTTTGAGACACGGTCTCCCTGTAGCACCAGCTGTCCTGGAACTCACTATGTAGACCAGGCTGGCCTTAAACTCACAGAGATCTGCCTGCCTCTGCCTCCCAAGTCCTGGGATTAAAGGTGTGCGCCACCACGCCCGGCGGGAATGTAAATTCTTTACTGTGATTCAAGAATGTCTGTTTTCTCATCAGAAGACATCCTTTCATCCTTTACTTCTATCTTCCCTGCTTTTTGCGCCAGGTGGAATCCATTATTAGCTAATATTTATCTGTAGCTTTCAGTTGGGTCTGACCAAATGGGGACCTTTGTAGGAGATCAGAGAGGAGAATGAGTTCAAGGAACTTTCCATCCTTGTTAGGTTATGATATACCATATATAGCCCTCGAATAAGCTCTTCTCAAGGTAGCTGGCCCAATAGGCAATATTCTCATGTATGTTGATTACCAAATACTTCCTTCCATTCGTCCTCAGGGAGATTCATTTCCATTCTTTTTACATCCTGATTACATCTCCCTCCGCCCCATCACTTGTTTTTTTGTCTATGAGCAACACATTTTAATTAGTCAATTCTTTTGAAGATTTCATACATTGTTACTATATTTCCACCCCTTCTTCTCCTTCTTCAGTCTCCTCCCATGTCTTCCCTATCCCTCTCAATTTCCAGACCTGATTCCAGGCTCCCGCCCTGCTTAAGTTCCTGACTTGACTGCTTATTGTGAAAAGCTCTCACTTGGAAGTGTAAGATACAATAAATCTTTCCTCCCCAAGCTGCTTTTGGTCATGGTGTTTATCACAGCAATGGAGAAACCAAACTAGAATACCTGTCACACACACACACACACAAATAAAATAAAAGAAAATAAAAGAAAAACAACAACCACCACCAGCAATAAAAAACCCCAAACAAATATGGCAGGTAATTTCATTTACCCTGTTCTTTTGTTTTACTTTTTGCTTCATTCCTCTTTTATAGAGTGTGTATATGATGGTCTGAATTCTCTAGGTATGTGTAATATCTGTGTGCATGTTTGACAGGTAAATGTGTGAATGTTAAGGAAGCAGCATATGGGTCATTTGAGTCATTCTGCACTTAAAATCTGCTTTTGGTGCTGGTAAGATTTCTTCATTTGTTTATCAGAAATGTGTCTGCTAAGAATAACGAGACAATGACACATTGAATGGGTCAGTTTTAATCAGAACCTCTTTTGAGTGCCATAACACAGATGTCATAGTTTTTACGTCAAAATCTTTCAACGGGAGGCAACAAAGTTTCTTCTCTTCCTTCCTCTCCTCTTCCTCCTCCTCTTCCCCCTTCTCTTCATCCTTTCATCTCTCTCCTCCTCTCTCTCTCTCTCTCTCTCTCTCTCTCTCTCTCTCTCTCTCTCTCTGTTATTACCAAGTAGCCCACACTGTCCTGGAACTCACTGTGAAGCCAAGAGTGACAGGCCACAAATCTTAGAAGATCTTCCTCCTGCTTCAGCCTTCCAAAGACTGGAATTAGAGGCATGGGCCACACTCAACTCATTCTCTTCCCATTACATTCTTAGAAAACATCTAACAAAGTAAACTTACCATAACCAGAGGAGGAAATATGTCCATCTAATTCTCATTCAAATTATTGAAGTAATTAATTTAATTATCAGTATATTGTCCTTATTTCCCATGAACTCACTAAGCACTTGTTCATTTTAAATAATTCTCAACAACCACAGTTTTTTCCTTGTTACATATAAGTATATTTTAAGAAAACTCTTTTAATAGCATGGAGTTATTTTCTAATAACTAATAGAAGAAATTGGAAACCAAAGATTCACATCTGATCATTTTTCATTTAGAGAAAACCAAAGTGGTTCTGCAAACATGAAATGGCGTACACACTATTTTTTTTATGGTAACATTATTAATGCATTAGAGGTAAAAAAATGCTACTACCAAATTAACTTTTAAAAACTGAAAAAATGCACATATTTCACTTGCAGAATAGTGAATAACAAACCCAAGGTTTTTAGCCTTATTCCCTGAGAAAGCTGCCTACTGACCTCTGTCCTGGGTCTGTAGGTTCTAACATCAGGAGTGTACCCAGGCCAGGCTTTGTTAGAGAAGACTGAGTGAGATGTGCTGGTATCGGGATGCCTTTTAGGGAATAACCTGAGACTATACTGCAGGCCTTTGAGATCAGCTACTTCCTGATTGTGACAGTCATTCAGCTGCCATCTGTAATTGTGCAATTCGAGCCCGATGGGAAGTTGTAGGCTTCTTAATACTTCTGGATGCTTCACATGAGTAAATTTTGATATATTCAAGTCATGGTTCTGTCTGATCTTTCTGCCAAATCAGTGTAATGTTAACATTTGACAATGCAATGGGCACAGTTTTTCTTCATTTATTAATATTGGGTAAGAAGTCTCTAAATTGGTACTACACCTATGTATTTTTAAACTTTATGTAGTATTATGTATTTTAGATTAGAAGCATTTTATAAAAAGTCTCTGAATCTTTGGGCAATCTTATTTGTCCATGCAAATCATTGTAATTTACACATTACCCCTTAATGGGTGAGATCCATTTTCTTTTATCTTTTTCTTTCTTTTTTTCTTCACAAATTGTGGTTACAGACTCATTTTTATTGATTCTTATTTTTTTATGTATATTTTCATTGAGTTTTTGTGTGTTTCATAGATCTTAATTAAATTTTAGATCCCCATCCCCCATCTGCACCCCCATAGCCCTGGCGCATTAAATTTCATGCATTCCGTCATATATTTTAAGGTCTATCGGTCAAGCATTTGTACCCAGATGTCCCTCAGTGCAAGTTCATCCACTGGAGTCTAGTCAACCTATCTAGATTCACTTAAAGAAGATTTTCTCTCCCTCATCCCACAGTAATCAGCTGAAAATACTTCCTTGGCTAAGGTTGAGGCCTGCTGCCCATTTCCCCAGTTGTATGTTGGGTTTTTGTCTGATTGAATTGTCATGGGTCTATGAAAGCTGACACTGCTGTTGCAAGTCTATATGAGCAAGTTTCCAGGGATCTGAAAGCCTCCTTAAGTTCATGCACCAACCTCAAGATGCTCTTATAATCTTCTTGCTCCTTTTTTGGCAATGGTCTCTGAGCCATGGGTGGGTGTGGTTTAGTTTAGGAGTCCTATGCAGGGACATGTACTCTCAGTCTCTTGTTCTCTAAAACTTGGCCAGTTGCAGCCTTCTGTGTACATCACAGTCTGTTGCATGAAGTTTCTGTGCTAGTGAGAGTTGAAGGATGTTTTATTACCCCCTGTTCTGCTATGTTCCATGAGCCTTAGGTATAGAGGTTGTACTGTAGATGTGTCACTTAGGGCTGGTATCTCCCAGACATATATTCTCTATGTGTGAACAGTAGTGGGACTCTATAATAGCCTCTATATGTTACAAAAAGAAATTTCTTTGATGAGTTGTGTACAGTATGCTTGTCTGTAAATATAGGGATCCATATTTAATATAGCAAGAAGTCTCATCTGTCTAGAGATATAACAGAGACAGGATTTTCTCCAGGATTTACCTCTCCTGTGTATTCCTCTATCTCTTCAAAGATTTAAAATTTTCAGTGTAGAGATCTTTAATGTTTTTGTTAGTTTTATTCATATATATATATATATATATATATATATATATATATATTTGAGTCTATTGTGAATGGAAAGGTTTCTAAGAATACGGGAGTTCCTTCTATCTTCTGATGTCTTTCTCAATCTCTTTCTTTAAAATTTAATTTTTTTCATTGTAGAAGTCTTTAATGTCTTAATCAGGTTTATTCTGAGATATTATATATATTTGAGGCTATTGTGAATGGAAAGGTTTCCAAGAATGCTTTCTCCTGTTGCTTATTATTAGTATGTAGAAAGGCTACTGGTTTTTGTAAGTTGGTTTTGTAACCTGCCACTTTGCTAAAAGTATTGATCATTTCAGCAGTTTTCTGGTGGAATTTTAGGGATCTCTTACATACAATATCATATCATCTTCAACTAGTGATAATTTGACCTCTTCTTTTCCAAGATAGCCAAAACTTTAACCCAGTTAACCAAAAGAAAAACGAAATCCAAATCAACAAAATCAGAGATGAAAGTGGAAACATCATAACAGACACCAAAAGATTCATAACACAATAAAAGAATACTTAAGAAAAAACCTATACTCTATTAAATTTGAAAATCTAAAAGAAATGGATAAATTTCTAAATTCATGGAAACCACCAAAGCTAAATCAAGAAGATATCAACAGTTTAAACAGATCTATAACAAGGAAATTGTAACAGCAATACAAAAACTTCCCAACTAAAAGAAGCCCAGGCCCAGATAAAGTCACAGCAGAAGTCTACCAGACAGTCAAGGAAGATCTATAACCAATACTTTTTATTCAAAAAAAAAAAAAAAAGTAACACAGAGAGAACCCCCAAAATCATCCTACAAAGACAGTATCATGCTAATACCCAATTCAGGTAACAACACAAACAAAGAAAACTATAAGCCTATATCCTTAATGAACATAGACAAAAATTCTCAACAAAAGACTTGCAAACCACATACAGACACACATCACAAAGATCATCCACTTGATCAAGTTGGCACTTCAGAAATGAAAGGATGGACCAATACAGGTAAGTCGGTAAATGTAATAAATCACATAAAGGTACTTAAAACAAAAATTGCACGGTCATCTCAGTAGAAGCAGTAAAGGCCTTTGACAAAATCCACCATGCAGTCATATTAAAAGTCCTGGTGGGGAGGGACTGGAGACTGGCTGAGCACTTAAGAGCACTGGGTGTTCTTGCAGTTGACCTCTTCAATCACAGCATCCACATGATGGCTAACAATCATCCATAACTCTAGTTCCAGGGGATGACCATGCTTCTGAATCCTTGGGCATTGCATGACATGGATGTAGTTACATGCATGCAGGTATGAGATACTTAACTCTAAGTAGCACATCTTCAATGCAACCTCTACACGTGAGATGAATGTATCTCTCAATCTCACCAAAAGTTTTCTTTTAAAATTTATATATATTTATTATTTATTATTTTATGCATATGCATGTATTGTCTGCATGTAGGTAAGTGCAGCCATGTCGTGCAATGCCTGTGGAGGACGGGAGCAGCTGTCAGATCCCCTGGAACTAGAGACAGTTATGGACAGTTGTAGCTGCCATGTGGGTGCTGGGATTTGAACCTGGGTCTTCTGCAAGAACAACCAGTGTTCTTAACCACTGAGCCATTTCTCCAGCCCCCAAGTTTTTTTTTTTTTTTTTTTTTTTTTTTTTTTAATGCAGCAGATGGTGAATAACACAGAAACCCACAATTGGTCAATATGCAGAGAACAAGAGGCCATCGAGTTCTTGTGTCTGAATAGGATACCCATGTCAAACCTCTGCCTCCCATGGTTCAGGGATCATTGTGGAAGAGGATGTAAGAAAATTGTAGGAGTCTAGGGGGTGAATGACCACAGGGAATTAGTCTTCCAGACAAAATCACAGCATAGACATTAAGATGTAGATAAGAACTCTCAACCCAACCTAAGGAACTTTTGTCAAGTAATGGCTGCTGGGCGTGGGGGGCAGGGCAGTGAGATGATGCCTTTCAAGATTAAAACTCTTTGTAGGCCCAGTGGATGGACTCACACTAAAGTAACATGTATATATATAATCTCAAAGTATATTGCATGAAAATCACAAAAATTCAGTTGATTAAAGAAAAAAATAACATTTTACTCATTAAAGTATTTTATTTTGATGCCGGAGAGATGGCTCAGCAATTCAAAGTGCTGACTGCTCTTTTAGAATACCAGAGTTCAGTTTTAAGCACCCACACTGGGTGGTTCATAACTGCCCATAACCCCAGCTCCAGGGGATCCATTGGACTTTTCTGGCCTCTATGGGCAACTATACACAGTTGTGCATATACATACAGAAACACACTTAACCTACACATAAATAAAAATAAAATACATCTTAAAATATGTTTTATTCATAAATTAAAATATTCTTGAATTTGAATGGATAAATGAGGAAAAATAACACTTCTAAGTAGAAGTGAATTTAATACAGAAAGAGTAAAAACTGTATTAGGCAAATATCACTTTACAATTATTGTGCCCATGATCATGAGTGCATTCTAAAATGCATAGGCAAATTAGCAAGAAACAGACTGCAAAATCTCTAAACATTTCCCTCTGGTTTTTGATACCATCTAAGCATTGGTTATTTTATCTCTCCTCTCACCACCCCCTGTATAACTCTCCTTACTCCCACTAGAGTTAAAGTATGCCCCCTTTCCCCCAGTTTCCCCTTAATAACACCTGTCTCCTACTAGTCCTGTCTGTCAAGCTCCTTCTTCCCATATATCCCCATGGTTCTTTTCTATTTTCTTAGTTTCTGAGGTTACATCAGGATATCTATTCACATCTTGTGGAGCTAGGATCCATAAATGATAGAGAACATGTGCCACTTTTTTTCTGAGTCTGTTTTTTTTTTACTTAGTATAACAGTTTCGTGGTCCATCCATTTACCTGAAAATTCCATTATTTAATTTTTCTTTACCACCAAATAGACTCCACTGTGTAAATGTACTACATTTCCCTTATTCATTCATCAGTTGAGAGGCATTTAGGTTGGTTCCATTTTTTAGATATTGTGAAAAAGGCAGCAACAAATGTGGTTGTGTAAGTATCTTCATAGTGGGATGAGTCTTTTGGATATATATCAAGGAGTGCTATAACCAGATCACATGGTGCTTTTGTTTTAATTTTGTAAGAGTTCTCCATATTAATGCCCACAGTACAATCTCACCAGCAGTGAGTGAGGGTTCCTCTTTTCCAGAATCCTCACCAGGATTTGGTATCATTTACTCTTTATTATTCATAACATTTTAAATT
>NW_008331125.1:2335728-2365222 GCF_000622305.1 Nannospalax galili | reverse complement strand
CATCGAGTTAACTTTGTTTACTCAGATGTCCCTATGGCATTTAGCCATAGGATCCTGTTCCACCTGTGTAGCTTCACTCCTTTAAAGAAGATAAGCTCTGCTTCAAAAAGAAACTTCTTCAATGAATAGTGTATGGTAAATTTGTCTGTAAATATAAGGATACATATTTACCATACAGTACGAAATTTCATTTGTCTAGAGATATGATAGAATAATGGTTTTCTTTAGGATCTATGACCTCTCCAATCATGTATATTTGGCTATAATTACAGTGCCACCCATGGGTACCCTCCCAGTGAATCCCACCCATAGACCAGGGACCACTGTGGAATGGGGATGTGGAGGGAGATGGTAAGAGCCAGTGTTGGTGCATAAATATAAGGAAACAGAGGCTTTCAGGCCTCTGGGAACTTGCTCATATGAACTTGCAACAATTGTGACAGCATGCACAAGACCCACGCTGACTCAATCAGAAAAAAATCCCAGCATAGAACTGAAGAAATGGGCAGCAGACCCCAATCTTAGTCAAAGAACTGTTAGCAACTGATTACTGTGGGCTAAGGGAGAGTAGATCTTTCAGTGAGTGACTATGGATAGGCTGACTCCAGTGGATGAACTTGCATCAAGGGACATATGGGTACAAATGCTTGATCAAATGGGACTTATGTGACAGAATGCATGAAATGCAGTGGAGGGGCTGTGGGTGGGCATGGATTCCAGAGGGATTTTAAGTTTGATTAAGACATATGAAATGCACAAAAACTCAATGAAAAATATACATTAAAAAAAGATAAGGATGAGATCTTCATTCAGCAGTGATCAGCTCCCAATAGTTCTTTGTCAAAGTTGTGGCCTCCTGCCCATTTCCCAGTTCTATGCTGATTTTTAGTTAAGTTTGTCTTTAGATATTTTACTATTTTTTGAGGCTATTATAAATGCCAATGTTTCCCTGACTCATTTTCTGATTGTGTGTTATTTGTATATAGAAAGGCTCCTGATTTTTGTAGATTGGTTTTGTAACCTGCCGCTTTGCTGAAAGTATTGACCATTTCTCATAGTTTTCTGTTGGAATTTTTGGGGCATTTTATATATAATATCACATTCTATACAAATAAGGATAATTTGAACTCTTCTTTTGTAATTAGTACCATTTCAGTTTCCTTGTCTTATTGCTCTAGCTAGAAGGTCAAGTACTATATTGAAAAAGAGTAGGGCTTGTGGACAACCTTGAACGGTTCCTCATTTTAATGGGAATTCAAGTTTTTTTCCATTTAAAATGTCAAAGGATTTTTTTCCTGTGCCTATTGAGATGATCATTTGATTTTATTCTTTAAGTCCATTTATATTATTTATTAGGTTTATTGACTTACATATATTGAACCATCCCTGCATCTCTGGAATAAAGCCTACTTGACCATGGTACATGATCTCTTCAATGTGTGTCCATATGTAATTACTCAGTATTTTTTTGAGAGTTATTGCATGTATGTTCATTAGGGATATAGGCCTATAGTTTTCTTTTTGTTGTTGTGTCTTTACTTGGTTTGGGTATTAGAATAACACTGGCTTCAGAGAAAGCTTGGGAGATCTCCATCTGCTTCTATATTTTTAATAATTCAATTGTTATTGGTTGTAGATTTTCTTTGAAGGTTAAAATTCTTCTGTGAGTCTATCTGGACCTGGTTTTTTATAGTCTTATGGGGTCTGTTTAAGTTGTTGATCCCTTCTTGGTTTTACTTTGGTGGGTCTATTGAATTTAGAAATTTGTCCATTCCTTTTAAATTTTCAAACTTAATAGAGCATATGTTTTTGAAATATTCACTTATAATGCTCTGGGTCTTTTTGGTGTCTATAGTGATGTGGATGTGTCCCCTTTTGTCTATAATTTCATTGATTTGGATTTGCTTTCTTTTTTTTGGTTAGTTGGGCTATGGGTCTGTCTATCTTGCTTATATTTTCAAAGAACTTTTAAATTCATTGATTTTTTTTGGTGTTGTTTCCTTTGTTTCTTTTTCACTGATGTATGCTTTGATTTTTATTATTTCTTCTCTTCTATGAGTTGGGTATGGTTTGTTGTTCTCTTTCCAGAGTCTTGAGGTGTACCATTTAGTACTTTATTGGATCTCTTTCTGAATTTTTTTGTGCTCTTAGAACTGTAAACTTTCTTCTTATGTATGCTTTTAATATGTCCCAGAGATTTTCTTGTGTATATTATCATTTTCATTTAGTTCTGTGAATACTTTTCTTTCTTTCTTGATTTCTTCTTTGACCCTATCCATCATTCAGAAGAGTGTTGTTTAATCTCCATGAATTTTTGTAGCTACTAGGGCTTCTTTTGCTGTTGTTTTTAAGCTTTATTGCATTGGGTTCTGATAGAATACATGGAATTACTTAAATGTTTTTGGTATGTATTGAGGTGTTGTGCCCCAGTATATGGTCAGTTTTAGAGAAACTTGCATGGGCTTCTGAATAGAAAGTGTATTCTTTGGTCCTTGGGTGGAATACTATGTAGATATCTGTTAAGTCCATTTGTTGTATGATATCATTCAATTCTGATGTTTCTATGTTTATTCTTTGTCTAGTTGACCTTTCTATTGGAGAGAATGGGGTATTTAAATCACTTAATATTACTGAGTTAAGCTTAATATGTGTCTTGAAGTCCAATAGTACTATTTTTATGAACTTGAGTACACCAGAGTTTGGTGCATATATTTTCATATTTGTTATGTCTTCTTGGTCAGTTTTTCCCTTGATCATAGTTAAGGGACATTCTCTATTCTTCTGATTGAATTTAATTTTAGACCTATTTTGTCAGGTATTAGAATTGCAGTGTCTGATTATTTCTTAATACTATTTTCTTGGAATTTTTTCCCATCCTTTCACTCTAAGTTGGTCTCTACCTTTGATGATAAACTCAGCTTATATAGACAACCAAAAGGTGGATTCTATTCCTTAATCCATTCAACTATTACTGTGGAGTTGAGGAAATTTTTAAATTTTTAAAATTTTCAGTGAAAGATCTATGTTTGCTATTGTCATTTTATTTTCTCTTTGTGTTCTTAGTCTTATTTTGTGTTTCCATAATTATGCATTAATTTATTTTCCTTCTGTAACCTCTTGGACATGATCATTCCTTTCTCTAGTCCTTTGTATTTCTTTGAGTATTCTCTGTAGGGCTGTTTGGATGGACAGGAATTCTTTCAGCTTATTTTTATCATGGATGATTTTTCTTTTCCCTTCAATTTTGATAGACAGTTTTTCTGGGTAAAGTATTCTGGGTTTGCATCATTTAGGACTTGGAATAATTTGCCTCAGTCTCTTCTGGCTTTTATAGTTTGCAAAGAAAAGTCAGCTGTAATTCTAATGAGCTTTTTTTATATGTAACTCATTTTTCTCTTGCAGCTTTCAGTACCCTCTCTTTGTTCTGTACTTTCAGTGTTTTTACTATGACACGTTGTAGGGAGTTTCCATTCTGGTCCTAAATATTTGGTGTTCTATGTACTTCTTGTATCTCTATGTATATGTCTTTCCTTCATTTTGATATATTTACTTCTATAATACTTTTGAAGAACTAGTCAATGCCATTAACCCGAGATCCTTCTTCTTCCTCTATGCCCATGATGTATAGAATTGGTCTTTACCTGGTGTCCCACATTTCCTGCATATTCCATTCTCATGTTTAATTTTAAAAAAATGTTCTTTGCTTTAGTGGTCCAATTCTTCAACTTTATCATCTAGTCTTGATATTCTGCTTTCCATGTGGTTTATTCTGCTGGTGCGGCTTCCTCCTGTTGTTTCAAATTGGTTTACTGAGTTTTTCAATTCCACCTTCATTTCATCCTGGGTTTTCTTCAATATTTTGTCTCTTTTGTGAATTCACTTTTCAAATCCTGAATTGTCTTTGTTTTTTCAATCAGCTGTATATTTGCATTTTCTAGAGCTTCAACCAGGAGTTAATTCCTATCATCTTTAAGTTCTTTGTGTGTTCTTTAAAGTTTTTAATTTCTTTTATTGTGTTTATGATTATTCATTTAAATTCTGCGTTGTGGTGCCTCTGGGTAGTTCTCATTGGAGAACACTTCTATAGGACTGGTGAGATTTGGTGGGGAGATATTATCTTGGTTTTTCCTATCATTGTGTTTTTGCATTGTGATCTGGGCATCTGGATTTCTTTTGTTGGTTGTTTGTCTGATATGAAATTCTATTCTGCCTTTGTTGACTGAAATTTGGTTCTGTTTTTTAAAATTAATTAATTTATTTTTATTTTATGTGTATGGCTCTTATGCCTGGCTGTGTCTAAGTGCACCTATGTCATGCAGCACACACAGAGGACACAATAGGGCATACTTTTAAATTCATTGGAGTTACAGATCATTGTTAGTCACCATGTGGGTGCTGGGTTCAAACCCGGGTCTTTTATAAGAATAACTTGTGCTCTTAACTGCTGAGCCATCTCTCCAGTTCCCAGGTTCTGTTTGTATTGTTGATGTAGCTTGGTTGCTTTTTGATCAAGTATGAATAGCTAGTTGGTCTGTGCTTCAGGTTTTCACTTCGGACTTTTAATTTGAAGGGAGCAGATGGTTCCATGCTGGCAAGTCAGGAGTTCTCCAGCATGGTGAAGGAAGCCTAGGCCCAAGTCTGAAGAATGAGAATCAAGTGGTCCTGTTCTGCCTGGCTAACCAGAGATGTGAGCCCTGGTGTGGCTCAAAGAGGGTTTGTCCCAAAGCAGGGGATTGGTGAACCAGTGGGCAGGGTCTGAGTAACTCACCCTTTTATATTGGTGCTCTCTGGCAGTGGTAACAATAAGGTGGCTAGGTCCAAGGAAGGGTTAGGAGGAGTAGAGGGCCCTGGGCCAGTTCTGACCTGCTAAGTAGGGATGTGAGCCCTGGAGCAGCACGAATGGGGCTGGTCCTAAAGCAGAGGTAGAGTGACTTGATGGGCAGGATCCAGGTAACTCACCCTGTTAGTGTTAGTCTGGTACTTTTCCAGCTGTGACAGTGAGGGCACATTTGAGTCCCTCTGTATCCCTAGTCGCTTAATTTTTCAGTAGGTGAAGGGTATGAGATATATCACAATCACAATGATTTTTTTATAGTCTGAACAACACAAAAGATATTGTCAGAAAGTGCCAGTCCTTTCTTGTTACTCAAGTCCTTTTTCTTTTTTATCCATCAATCTCTCACTTGCTTCAGGTAGTATACCGATGTCTGTTTTCTCTTCCTAACTTTTCTTTCGCAGAAATACTTAGTACCTGAGTAGAGTCATGTGTTTTGCGTGTCACGTTAACAGAAGTGTAGTTTAAAACAGTCATGTAAGCTGTACTTTTTCACATAAGTGGTAGAACTCTTTCTCATTCTTTTGGTATTGAACGAAATAATACTGTGTGGTTATAGATAGTAAATCCCAACATTCTTTTATTTATGAGCATGTTGCCAATTTATAATATTTTTTCAATTTTAAACAATCTTATGTAATTAACTTTTTGTGTTTCATTTATTTTGAAACATACAAGACAGATACTAACTTAGGAATTGGGATAAAATATGTGAATATGTAATGTTCTTATTAGGTATCATCAAATTTCCCTCCACAAGGTTTGTATTAAGTTGCCATCTCAGTAACAACATGCAACATGTTTGGATTTGTTTGTTACTGCATGTTTCATATTTTTGAAATTTTTCTAGCATCATGAATTAATAGAATGCATTTTTATAATTTACATTTATATTATTATATGTGTTTGACTAGTTTTTATATATTTTGGGATATTTGGATATACTTAAAAAATTAACAGTTCATTGGTTTTTCCTGTTTTCTTGACAGATTTTTCTATCATGCTTCCGGTTATTTGTCCCTTCATTTATAGTAATTCCTTAGATAAAATTTGTATTAATTTTTGGTGGCATTTTGTACAAATATTTTCTCCTAGGTTGTCATTTCTTTTAAATTTTATTGTGCTTTTTTAACCTTTTTTTAATATCAAGTTATTACAAGAAGTATGGCTTGTAATAGTCATGTAAGCTGTGGGTTTTTTTTTTTTTTTTTTTTTTTCCATAAAGTGATTGATGTTTTTCTCATCCTTTCATTACTTAGTCAAAAAGAACAAAAAGAATTTGTCACCCACCCAGTCTCTCCTCCTAGTGGGGGTAGTGGCCCATTTCTTCTCTTGGCACCCCAGACCTCTAGATTACCCTCTTGGCCCAAACTCCCCATTGCTTCCTGATCCTTTGCACCCAGACTAACCCAATTTCTCAGTCTAGTCCCCTGGAGCCCTCAAAGCCTGTTCTTTCCCCTCCCTCACCTTTGCATACCTGAGACCAACCTTCATTCCTGGCCAGCCCAACCTCCAACTTCCTGAGGCCAACATCTTTCCTAGGTAAGCTAACCACACCTGCTGTGCCTTGACTCTCACAGCCTCATTCGCTCTCCTAGCTCCAGCACCCGATCTCTCCTCCTAGCTTGGGCACTGGCCCATTTCTTCTTTTGGCACCCCCAAACCTCTGGACTACCCTCTGGCCCAGACTCCCCACTGCTTTCTGATCCTTTGCACCCAGACCAACCCAATGCCTCAGTCTAGTCCCCTGAAGCCCTCGAAACCTGCTCCCTCTCCCATGTGGCCTCTGCATACCTGGGACCAGTCTTCAGCCCTAGCTGTCCCACACCAATATGGATTCCTGAGACCAGCCTCCTTCCCTCACTTCCTGAGAGTCATGAATCCTACCTCTACCTAGCAATCCTCCCAAATTGTACTATGCCTGATGAATAGAGGGATCCACACCATAGGAGAAAGCCTGAGAGCATCTGATCCTCATCTGACTTGGGCCTCTGTGGGAACTACTGAGCGACAGAACAAAAGCCATCTTGCCCCTCCAATATGTAATCAAAAGAAAGAACCTGAAGCCTAGACCAACCATCTTTTCATGCCCAAGAAGTAAACCACAAAGGCACATAAAATTTACAAACAGAACCAGACCTAAACTCAACAAAAGAAGGCTTGAGTCTCACACAAGAGTCAGAAATTACAAAAGAAATTCACATGTCAAAGTCACAGAGGAAAATAATAACATGAAAAACCAAAATAATACATCCCACTAAGTACCAACAGTCCTCTAGAGGAGTACGAGAACCCCCTATAGATAACACAGGACATGGAATTCAAAAGAACAAATATAAACATTATAAAATAATTCAGTGAATTTAAAGAACACAAACAAATCCAAGAACTGAAAGAAGATATAAACTTCTGAATGAATTCAGAAAAGAGTTAGAAATATTGAAGAATACTCAGGCTGAAATGAAGAAAGACATGAAACACTCAATAAGCCAGTTAGAAATGACAGGAGAAAGCCTCACCAATAGGATGAATGAAATGGAAAACAGAATATCAAGACTGGAAGATAAAGTGGACAAACTAGACCACTCAAGCAAAGATTATGAAAATTTTAAGAAAAAAAAAGAATGGAATATGCAGGAATTCTGTGACACCATAAAAAAAGACCAAACTTATGCATTATAGGCATAGAAAAAGGAGAAGAATCTCAGGATAATGGTATGTATCAGATTTTCAACAGGACTGTAGAAGAAAATTTCCCCAAATTAAAGAAAGACATGCTCATACAAGTACACGATGCACATAGAACACCAAATACACAGGACCAGAAAAGAAACTCTCATGGCACATCCTAGTAAAAACACTAAACATACAGAACAAAGAGGGAATACTGAAAGCTACAAAAGAAAAACAAGTCACATTTAAAGTAAAGCCCATCAGAATTACAGCTGACTTGTCAGAGCAAACTACGAAAGACAGAAAAGCCTGTACCAAAGTATTCTCAGTTCTAAATGACCATCGATGCCAACCCAGATTACTTTACCCAGCCCAAATGTCTATCATAGTTGAAGGGGAAAGAAAAATCTTCCATGGCATAAATAGGCTGAAAGAAATCATGTCCATAAAATCAGCCCTTCAGAAAGGACTTGAAGCAATACAAAGAGCTGAAGAAAGGACCGATTATACCCAAGGGGTAGCAGAAAGAAACTTAATGATGGTATAAATGTCAAAATGCACAGTTACACAAAGAATGTGAACAGAAATCAAACTGACAGGACTCAAAACACATCTTTCATTAATAACTTTAAGTATCAATGGACTGAATTGCCCAGTGAAAAGACACAGAATAGTTGAATGGATAAAGAAACAAAACCATTGTTTTCGTTGTCTGCAAGAAACCCATCTAACTTTCAAGGACAGGTACCCTTAAAGTGAAAGGATAGAAGAAATATTCCAGCAAATGGCACTAAGAAATAAGCAGGAGTTGCAGATCTAATATCTGACAAAATAGACTTCAAACTAAAACTAATCAGAAGAGATAAAGAGGGTCACTTCATTCTGATCAAAGGAACAATTGACCAAGACGATATTACAATCATGAACATATATTCACCAAACTCTGGTGCACCCAACTTCATAAAAGCAGTAACACAGGACTTTCAGTGCCAGATTAATCTCAACTGATTAATAGTAGAGGACTTCAATACCCCATTGTCTCCATTAGATAGGTCAACATGACAGAGAATTAACAGAGAGACATCTGAATTAAACTATACCATACATCAAATGGACCTAACAGACATCTACAGAATATTCCACCCAAGCACCAAAGAATATACTTTCTATTCAGTGCCCCATGGAGCCTTCTCAAAAAATGACCACATACTGGGGCACAAAACAAGTCTCAAAAAACACAAAAAGATTAAAATAATTCCATGCATTATATCAGACTACAATGCAATAAAGCTTAAAATCAACACTGGAAGAAACCCTAATAACTATAGGAACACATGGAGATTAAATACTCCTGAATGATGAATGGGTCAAAAGAGAAATTAAGAAAGAAATAAAAGTATTCCTGGAACTAAATGAAAATGTCAGTACTACACAAGAAAACCTCTGGGACACATTGAAAACAGTCCTAAGAGGGAAGTTTATAGCTCTAAGTGCCTACATTAAAAAATCAGAAAGAACACTATACATGACTTAACATTGCAACTCAAGACACTTTAAAAGCAACAGCAAGTGAATTCCAAACCCAGCAGACAAGAAGAACTAACAAAAATCAACAAAAATTAATGAAATAGAAACAAAGAAAACAATACAAAGAATCAATGAATCTAAGAGCTGGTTCTTTGAAAAGATAAACAAGATTGACAGACTGCTAGCCCAGTTAACCAAAAGAAAGAAAGAGGACAACCAAATCAACAAAATCAGAGATGAAAGGGCAAACATTACAACAGGCACAAAAAGATCCAGAACATTATAAGGGAATACTTTAAAAACCTATATGCTATTAAATTTGAAAACCTAAAAGAAACGGATGGTTATCTAAAAGCATGGGTACCAACAGAACTAAACCAAGAAGAGGTTAACAGCTTAAACAGAACCATAACACATAAGGAAATTGAAACAGTAATACAAAACCTCCTGACTAAAATAAGCACAGGACCAGATGGATTTACAGCAGAATTATACCAGACATTTAAAAAAGATCTATATCCAATACTACGTAATTTATTCAGAAAAATAGAAATGGATTGAAAACTTCCAAATTCCTTCTATGAATCTAGCAGTGCTCTAATACCAAAAGCAAGTAAAGATACAACCAAAAAGAAAACTATAGACTCATATCCTTAGTGAACGTAGATGTAAAAATTCTCAACAAAATTATTGCAAACCACATTCAGACACACATCAAAAAGATCATCCACCATGATCAAGTTGGCTTTATTCCAGAGATGCAGGGATAGTTCAATATACATAAGTCAATAAATGTCATAAATCATAAAAATGTGCTCAAAGACAAGAACCACATTTCATCTCAATAGATGCAGAGAAGGCCTTTGACAAAATTCAGCCTGCATTTATGTTCAGTGTCCTAGAGGGAATTCGACTGGAGGGAACATACCTCAAAATAATTAAAGCCATATACAACAAATCCACATTCATTATTCTAAATGGAGAAAAACTGGAAGTATTCCCATTAAAATCAGGAACCTGACAAGGCTGTCCACTATCTCTACTCCTTTTTAACACAGTGCTTGAAACTCTTGCAAGAGCAGTAAGACAAGAGAAGGAATTTAAAGGAGTAATAATCGGAAAATAATAGATCAAATTATTCCTTTTTGAAGACAACAGATATTATATCTAAAAGACATCAAATATTTCACAAGAAAACTTGTAGAAATGATTAATACTTTCAGTAAAGTGGAGCGTTACAAATTAATATACAAAAGTCTGTAGCCTTTCTATATACCAATAACAATCAGGGAAAGTGTACATAGAAACACTACCTTTCACAATAGCCTCAACAACATAAACTATCTTGGAATAAACTTGACCAAAGACATTAAAGACCTCTACAATGAAAATTTTAATCTTTAAAGAAAGAGGTTGAGGTCGACAGCAGAAGATGGAAGGACCTCCCATGCTCATGGATTAGAAGAATTAATATTGTGAAAACTACCATCCTACCAAAAGCCTTTTATAGATTCAAAGCAATGCCAATAAATACCCCCATTCCATTCTTGAAAGAATTGGATAAAAACATCCTCAGATTGTTATGGAAGTACAAAAGACATTGGATAGCCAAAGCTACACTGAGCACTAAGAGCAATGCTTGGGGGATTACTATACCAGATTTTAAACTGTATTACAGAGCTAGAGTCATAAAAACTGTGGTACTGGCCCAGAAATAGACCCATAGGTCAGGAACAAAATTGAAGACCCAAATAGGAGTAATGCAGTTGCAGCCACCTGATATTTGACCAAGGGGCCAAGAACATTCAATGGAGGAAAGACAGCATGTTCAGCAAACGGGCTGGCAAAATTGGATCTCCATCTGTAGAAGAATGAAACTAAACCCCTATCTTTCACCTTGCACAAAAGTCAACTCCAAATGGATCAAAGACCTCAATGTAACGCCTGAAACTCTGAAACTGTTAGAAGCAAACATTGGGAAAAACCTACAAGATATAGATGTAGGAAAATATTTTCTAAATTGGACAGCAGTTGCTCAGGAAATAACGTCAAGAATCAACAAATGGGACCTGATTAAACTAAAAAGCTTCTGTACATCAAAAGAAGCAACCAAGGAAGTGAAGAGAAATCCCACAGAATGGGAGAAAATCTTCACCAGAAACATATCTGACAGAGGTTTTACATCCATAATATATAACAAACTCAAAAAACAAAGAATCAAAAAAGAAGTAACCCAATTAAAAGGTGGGCTAAGGAACTGAACAGAGAATTCTCAAAAGAAGAAATAAAAGTGACTAAGAAGCACCTTAAAAGGTGTACAACATCTCTAATAATTAGGGAAATGCAAATTAAAACCACTTTAAGATTTCATGTTACCCCAGTCAGACAGGCTAAGATCAAGAGAACAAATGATACCCAAAGTTGGAGAGGATGAGGGGAAAGGGGATCACTCATCCACTGCTGGTGGTATTGCAAACTTGTTCAACCCCTATGGAAAGCAATGTGGATAACTCCTAAAAAACTAAAAATGAACCTACCATTTGACTCAGTTATACCACTCCTTGGTGTATACCCAAAGAACTCATCCTATTACAGAGACACTTGTATATCCATGCTTGTTGCTGTTATTGTCACAATAGCTAAGAGATGGAAGCAACCTAAGTGTCCTCCAACTGATGATTGGATATTGAAAATGTGGTACATTTGTACGATGGAGTTCTACTCAGCAGTAAAGAAAGATGAAATCACGAAATTTGTAGGTAAATGGATGGAACTAGAAATTGTTATACTAATGAAGTAATACAGATTCAGAAAAACAAACGATGTATGTTCTACATCATATATGGATCCTAGCACCAAATCCATATATGAGGGAGAACATACATCATTCGTGAGTATGTGTACAAACATAACTACATGTAAGTATGTATCCAAACATAACTACAGAAACCAGGATAATGAAGAGGAACCATGGAGGTAAAGGAAAAGAAAGAACCTGAGAGGGAAGAACAGTAGGAAAGAGGTGTCACTAAGGAAGATATGGATAAAAATGGGGTGATTTAAATGGGAGGGGAGAGGGAAGAAACTTGGAGATAAAGCGAAAGAAGGAGCATAAGAGAGGTGGGATGATAGGAGAAGGGTATTAAGAGTGAAATGGGAAAAATGGTGGCACTTTAAATGGGGAAACCATGGTGGAAGGGTTAGACAGTGAGAGATATAAATAATGCCTAGCTAGTTTGAAAAAAACAGAGGCAACCATATTAGTCCAACAACTTACTGACAAATTATACATACAACTAGTTCAAGGAAAAAAATATATCTCTAGTCAAGATTTTGCCCAAGATTTTTCTACATAGTACATGGTAATTAAAAGTACCAGACTGGTGGAACTAACCTTGGTTGTTTAACAGCCATACTTTGAGGCCTATACTAATCTGGTCAGAGGGACTTAAAGGACAGTTTTTGCTCCTTACCCCCAAGGTTAACAAAGTTCTAGGGGACTATGAAGCATCTCTCAAAATGTCCTGTAACTGTGGTGAGTCACCTGTCCTCTTGTTCAAGGAGGCCATGGAGACCTCACAAGATGGGCTTGAACTAGTATCCAGTCTACAAAGTGGAGGATCAACACAGAGAAAACATTTCCTCCATGCGTCCAAGTGAAGCCAGCCACAGTCGAGTAGGACCTTTGATTTATATTCACATAGATGGAACTGGTAAAAGAAAGGAGCCAGGGCCTCCTCCCAAGCCCATGTGACCCCTGAGGAACAGATCCTCAAATTAATTTAAAAGTAAAAGTTAATTAGTTTATTTGGGCCAACTGTATGGTCTTAAACACCCAAAAGGAAAGTGTAACTAAAGATTAAAGGGATCAGTATATTTCTTTAAGAGTCCATGTGTATAGCTAAAGGTTACATAATAAGAAACAATGCCAGACAGGAGATACCTGCCTTTGAGTTGTTCACCAGGGTGACCCAAGTGACTCCCAGACAACAACCCAGCATAGAACTGGGAAGATGAATAGCAGACCCCAATCTTATCTAGAGGAATGTTGGCAACTGATTGTGCTAGATGAAGAAGAGCTAATCTTCCTAAAACAAGGGACTCTAGACAGGCTGACTAGACTCAGTGGGTGGACTTGCACTTCGAGCACCGACAGCATAGTGGAAAGTAACAGGGATGACAGAGTATATGGGCTCCTGTGTGGGCGGAGGCTATGGGAAGGTGCCATTTGGGATGTGGGTATAAAGATGAATAAGATTGTTTGGGATGTTCTGTATGAAATACACAAAAAAATCAATAAAAAATTAAAAAAATAGAATTTGTCTACATAAAAATATAAATTTATTGAATATTTTTCTTATTGGCTTTCATCCTGTAAGGAAGCTTGTTAAGGTCATGAATTAAATAATTAGATTCAGGAAGTCCCTGAAACTGTCCAGATGCATTAAGCACCCTCTGTCCCCAAGCATATACAAACCCTAATGAGGCACTCTGAGACAAGTCAAGCCACTTGAAAGAAGTAGAGACCCACCTAACTCCCTGGAAGAAGAAACCAGCTGAGGTGCCCTGAAGAGGCTCAAACCAACTGAGCTACCTGGAAAGGGCACTCCAACCTGCTGAGCTGCCTGTAGGTTGTGCAGAAAACTTCTGCCCCGTAAGTTACCCCTCACCCATAATCCTGTAAATAACTCCAGTAAACTCATTGGCTCACCAAATAATAAATAAATAAATAAATAAATAAATAAATAAATAAATAAATAAGATATATTTAGAGAAAGGAACTAAGCAGAGAGTTCTCAAATATCGAAACACAAATGGCTGAGAAGTACTTTTAAAACTGTTCATTATCTTTAGCCATTGGAGAAATAAAAATTAAAAGTACTTTGAGATTTCATCTTACTCCACTCAGAATGGCTAAGATCCCAGAAACACATGGCAAATGCTGGTGAGTTTGTGGAGAAAGAGGAACAACTTATTCAATGCTGGTGGGAATGCAGACTGGTTTAGGCAGTATGGAAATCAATGTGGCGATTCTTCAAAAAATGCCAAAAATAGATCTCCCACATGATCCAGCCATACCACTCTTGAACATATACTGAAATGACTCTATATTCTACTACAAAGATACCTGTTTATTCTTTTCATTGTTGCACTATTTACAATAGTTAGGAAATGTAATCTACCTAGATGCCCATTGGCTGATGAATAAATAATGAATAATGAATATATGGTTAATATATTCAATGGAATATTATTTAGTCCTCAAGAAAAAATAAAATCACGAAATTTGCAGGTAAATCCATGGAACTTCAAACAACACATCACCTAAATGAGGTAACCCAGACCCAGGAAGACAAATATTGAATATTCTCTAATAAGTGGATAACAGCTTTCAATCTTTAGATAAGTGTTTTTCTTTTCTTTATTCTTTTTCTTTTTTAGATAAGTGTTTTTCAATTGGAAAATTCTTAGAGATCAGGAAACTAATAAGGGGTCATGGGAGTAGTTTATAGAAAGGAGATAGAATGAAATGTTATAAAGTATAAAAGGGACCTGAGTCTTTCTGCAAGGAACAATATATTCTAAAATGAAATGCAGATCTTTTTTAAAGGTTAAAAACTCATTGAATTTTATGACTTACAGGGCTTATACTAAGTTCAGTATTGTATAACTGTATTAATTCAACTGTGAACCTAGAAACTTGCACCCACTTGTGAAAGAGATGTACTCTTGCTCTGGAGTGTGTTACTGAATATGTTAAAGCTGTAATGAAATGCTTCTTCCAATCATGTAATTATTAAAAATTTAAAAAGATTAAAAATTCTTCAAAGCATAAAAATTTGATCCTTAATAATTAGTAGATATGAAAAACATTACCATTGAAATCTACCAGATGACTTTATATCCATGCTCAGATGCCAAGGAGCTCAGAAAGTAACTGACTGTGACTAGTAATAATCAGATATATAGAGATTAACAATGAAATGGAGATCTTTTTTAAAGAGTAAAACCTCATTTAATTTTATGTCTTATAGGGTTTATGCTGAGTACAATATTATATAACTGTAATAATTCAACTGTAAACCTAAAAATTTACAGCCAATTTTGAAAGAGATGCATCTTAGCTCAGGAAATTGTTATTGAATATGTCAATGCTCTTGTAATGAAATGCTTCTTCTAAGTATGTGCTTATTAAATAAATAATTAAAAATAAATAACAAAAAATCACAAAAATTCAATTAAAAAGTGAAAACAAACAAGTAAATAAATACATTTTTAAAAGACAAAAAAAAAATAAAGTGTTAATGGGGTAATAGATAAGACAGGTTTAATATGATGGGGAATGGGAGGGTAGGCCAGAAGAGGGAGTATGAGGAGGGCTAACTAACTCTAAAAGCTTTTTGAAAGACCCATATGGAACTGACCTTCTTTCAATATAAAACATATACAGTATTAAGAGTTTCAACGCAGTTAGCCTATAACAGGGTTTCAATGACACTAATAGATAACACAGGGTTAGAAAAGCCCAATGCCAGGAATAGACTCCCTTATTTTGTAGTTGTTGACAAGAGAGATCCTCTAGATCTTAAAACAATACTGACTATTGCCATTAAATTGCTGACCATGAATACCTGATGGTAAGACCCTATTGCTGAAGACACTACATGCCTAAGTTTTAGAACAAAGAGAAATCAAGGTGGTACTTCCCTTGAAGCTACATATCTGCTAACTAGCTTTCATAGTAGTAGAAGGTGATATGCATGTTATTGGTAGAGTCAGGTAATCACCAACTTTACCAAACTGTGAACTTGGGATTTACAATAACCAAAGGCTTGGGAAAAATATGCCCACTGCTGCAATAATGCCACAAATACTATAGGAATAATCACCTACCTTCTAGTTAGATTTAAGACATGCTTCACAATAGAGAAACCACGCCTGACAACCTGACATTGTTATCAGAGCCAAGAACCTGTGGCTAGACAGGTCACAGGTCATATCAGAGGTCCTACTACTATAGTTCTGCTAAATAGGCATAGTATTAATCTGGCTCCTTATGAATTAATGTTATAAGTCCTGTTATTAGTCACTTTTCTGTTGCTGTGATAGAAACACCATGATCAAGGGAACTTACAAAAGGAGAGTTTATTTAGCTTATAGCTCCAAAGGGGCAAGAGTCCATCATGGCAGAGAAGCATGGTGGCACAGGTGGCTGAGGTAGGAGCAGAAGCTAGGTACTCATGACTTCAAGCAGGTACATAAAGCAGAGCATGAATGGAGATCTGGGAAGACTTAAGAAGTCTCTAAGCTTGCTTCTAGTGATGTGCTTCCTTCAGTATGGCTACACCTTCTAAGATCTCCCATAATAGCACCACCAACTGGGCATGAAAATGTCCAAATACTTGGAGCCTGTGAGGGACATTCTCATTCTAACCCACCATGTACCCATAGATTAGTGTGTTTCTCAACTCTTACTAGAGGAAGTTCCTCTTGCAACAGATGGCAACACAGAGAACCACAGGTGGTCAACACGCAGAGAATAAGAGCCTCTGGAGTTCTCAGCCATAAATGGGAGATCTATATGGCACCCTCTCCTCCCTAGGCTCAGGTATCAATGTAAAATTGGGGGCTAAAGATTATCAGAGCCAGAGGTAGTAGATAAGGAAATGTGTCTATATACCAGAAGGTAGTTTCCCATGTGAAGTTACTGCATTTATGATAATGTGCACCAGATTTGTACTAACCCAAGCCAGACAATAGCCCAGCATGGATCGGGAAGTGGGCAGAAAGACCCAGTTCTAACTGAGGATCTATTGGCAATTGATAAATGCTGGGATAGGGAGAGTCAGGAGTCAGTTTTCCTTACTGATACAAAGCCTAGCAAGTTGAGCAGACTCTAGATCACTTGCAAAACACAGATTAGACTCAATAGGACTTTAAAAAAGACAAATAATAATAGAGGATATAAAGTCAGCGGAGTAGTAAAGTTAGGGTACAGATTGGGAAGGGAATCTGAAAAATGATCAAACTATATTGTATGAAATTCTCAAATCAGTAAAAATATTTTTAAAAAGAAATTCTAAAAGAGTCATTAAAATAAAATGTAAAATCATTTTCATAAATTTGAATCAGCTCAATAGTGACAATTTAATCTTCCTTGAGGTACCTGCTGGCTGAACATGTTACTTATTCACTAAAAGTTATTCAATGACTCATATTACTAATTGGCAAATTCTTATGATGACCACTATGGGACTACATGACTTTACTCCACCTGCATTTCTACATCTCACACAGGCTCTAGGTTCAGTCTAATTGAAACAGGTAATGTTCACTGCACACCTAGGTGTTCATGGCTCTATGAATTTCTGATTTAATTCTGGCCACCTGAAGAAGCACTTCTACCTCAACTTTTCAAAATAACATTTTCCCTTCAAGATAATATGTAAGTTCACTGAAAGATTTCTTTTAGTTCTGTTGTTTAGTTCATATTTTTTTATTATTTTTAAAATATGGTACTAAGATCTGCAAATGAGGGAGAACATATGTTGCTTGCTTTTCTGAGTCTGTATTTCTTCATTTCATACGACAGTTTCTAGTTCTATCCATTTATCTGCAATTTTTCAAAATTTCTTCTGTCCTTACCCATGAGTAGAGTACCATTGTACTACACTTCATTATCCAGTTGTCAGATGGGGGACATTTAGGTTGTTTCCATTTCTTAGCTATTGTGGAAAGAGCAGAAACAAACATGGATGTACAGGTATCTCTACAGTAGGGTGAATCCTTTGGGTATATAACATCTTCTTTAAGGGAGTGACTTTAGATAGGCTGACTAGACTCCAGTGGATGAACTTGCACCAAGAGACCTCTGGGAACAAAAGTTTGACCGGATAGGACTTGACCTATATGAAAGAATGCATGAAATCCAGTGGGGGTGGGTTGGCTATGAGGGTGTCTAAATTTGCTTAAGACCTATTATATGAAATGCACAAAACTCAATAAAACAACTTAAAAATCTTACGGAATGAATTATATTTAAATTCATGTTATTGCCTTTATGCCATGGTTTATTGAGTAACTTCAAAGGGGAAAACACTACTCCTTTAGAAATAGCAGAGCTCTTTATATTTGCTCTATAACTAAATTTGGTATGGATTTCTTTCTTAGGGACTTTAAATTTATTTCTGAGATTGTTTGGTGAAAGTTGAACAAGTAGAATTGATGTTTTTAGATTAGGGGGCCCTCTCCTCAGTTTCTCTTAGTTGTCCATGTGTAAGACAGAGGAGAGCTGTGGTCTACACATTGATGGTATAACTAAAAGTGTATAAATAAGCTGTCACATTTTTATTAGGAAATAATATTTTCTATTATTGAGTCTTATTAAATGAGGGATAACAATCCTTTCTCCAATAAAGCTTAGATTTCTTAAAAATATTTTATTCATTATTTTTATTTTATGTGCATGAGTGTATTGTCTGCATGTTTGTAAGTGCATCCATGTTGTGCAATGCCCACAGAGGTCTGAAGAACGCATTGCCTTCCCCTGAAACTGGTATTAACGGACAGTTGTTAACTGTCATGTGTGTGCTGGGAACAAAACTTGGGTCCTCTGAAAGAGCAGATAGTGCTTTAATTGCTGAGCCATCTCTCCGTCCCTGAACTTAGATTTCAACAAAAACAAATGAGCAATAAGCAATTAAATTATGTCATAGATAGGGCAGTGTTATGAAAATTCTATGAATGCATAGATCATTATATTATACATAAAGCAGGATTATGCTAAGTGCTATGACTACATAGATCGTTATACATGTAGTAGGGTTATGATAAATGCTATGAATACATATATCATTATATCATGCATGTGATCAGGCTATGAATATGTAGCTCAGGATACATAATTGGTTGTAATAGAAGATGAGGAATGGCAGATGTGGTCAAGGTAGGGCCCATTAAAAATGCAATAATTGAAAAAGGTGGCTATCCAAAAGGATTTATTTTTTCCTTGAGTGCAAATTATACATTTTAAAGAAGGAGATAAAACGTCTTCATGGACAGAAAAGCAACTTTTCTTAGCTTTGGTTTAATTGGGTGTACTAACAAAATCTTTGACATTTTCTGACATTCCTAGACACTCAAATAAATATAGAATTAGATCTTATATACTCTTTGAAATGTTACCACGAGTATATGATTATTATAGACTAAATTGCATGTCCTCAAAAGTCATATGTTGAAATCCTAACCCCTAGCAACTATATTTTGAGGTAGGTCCCTTCAAAGGTATATACATAAAATGTGATTATATGCATGTGTCCTGCTCTGCTATGATTGATGTCCTTGCAAGAGGATATCAACAACATCCTGTTCAAGGGACTACCATGACAGGGCACAGCTAGAAGTCAGGCACATATAATTGAAAGCTTTCAACTTATCTTGTACCTCTAGACTCTAGAATTGTAAAATAATACATATCTATTTTTAAGCCACCTAGTTCATGGAGCTTTCTTAGTGAATCCCTGACAAAGTAAAACATGATTGCATACTAGTTGTAAAAAAGTCATAACAACCTTAAAGTAATTTTAAATAGGCAATCCACACCAATTATGAGGTTTGATTTGTGCTTTTATAGGGGCTTGAAGTTGAGGAAGTTGTGCTGGGTATGGCAGCTGTTCTCCAAGCTGATCCCCAATAATGGTTAATTTTTCTTAGATATTTATGTCTTAAGCAGTTTTTAATTATGTGAGTCTTTCTTTCTCTTGTATCACTGGATCTGAGGGAAGTTATTATCCAGGTTATATCCAACTAAGTCTATGGAGACATCTACAATGAAGACACCTAGCCAGTGTCAGCTGCCACATGGATGAGCTATCTTGGAAACAGGTCCTTTAACTCTACTCCACTCTTCAGATGACAGCAACCCTGAATGTCATGATGACCCAAAACTTATGAGAGATACCTAACCAGAACACTCCATTTTATATCCACTCCTAAATATCTAACCCATGCATACTGATATCTGAAACTCTTAATTTCCTAACTCTGAATTTATTGTGAAGCAATAGATAGCTAATAGATAGAAAGTTTGTGATCTTTTTTTTTCCTGCTGCTTCATTTGCTCATTCAGGCTGCCACTTATGCATATCTTCACACACTTCCCAGTCATTCATATTAATTCCCACTTCTTATAGCTTTATGAAATTGATCCTTGATATATACATATAAATGTAGGTACATGACTATATAAACATATATAACCCTCATCTCATCTGATGTTTTTGCTCCTCTGGTTGAACGTTGAATAATATAAAGTTACTTCCTAAAGCAAATATTTTCCCTAAGATTGCACAAATTATGATTTGACCATATGAGCCAATTGCATTTCAATAATAAATTACAGTAAATTTTCAAATAGTTAATTTATTATGTGCACATCAGCTCCAGTCATTTTATAAAATTAAAATAATTGCCAGGGTGGTGTGTTAAGTCTTTGATCCTAGCACTTAGGAGGCAGAGGCAGAGACAGGTGGATCTCTGTGAGATTGAGTCCAGCCTGGTCTACATGGACAGTAAACTCCTAGGGGAGTTCCAGGCAGGTGTGGCTACAGGGAAGATCCTGTCTCAAAAAGACAAAAATTTAAAACAAATAAATTTGATTGATAATGAATTTCTGGCATAATGAACAATCTCAGAGTAGGGTTCTATGAATATGTTATTAAATTTCCCCAAAAGATAAATTTCAAACCAAAAGAATAGCATTTGTCTTTTGTAAAAATAATTTAAGTGGATTTCCTGTTTTTCTCTCATAAACAGATTTATATTCCTCCAAACTGAATCAAAGCCTTCTCACCTATGTCCCTCCCTCTTTCCTGTTTGTCACAATTTTTCAGAAGTGTAGTCTGCTTTCTCCCACATTTTATTCATTCCTCAGTCATTAATCCTTGTATTCCATTTTTAACTTATCAAAGTGGTCCCTTATAATCTCTTTTCCACTAATAAATGTTATGGTAGCAATCAGCTCTTTCTCTGACATTTTGCTGGCTCATCAACCTTTGGAAACATGTGAGCCCAGGGCTTAGTCCTAGGTTTTTATGTTTTCTATACTCTCTCCTATGGCATATTTTCCCCATGTGTGGTTTCAACATCCAGCCCAATACCAGTGACTCTCAAGTGTGGGTCATCACTTATGGTAACACCCTTTATCCAACCATCTCTTCAAAATTTCTTCTCTAAGGCAGAGTCTGAAACTCAGCTAACAAATTCTCTCCCAAGCCTTTCTTCTAATATTCATCAGTTTACCAAGAATGTAACTGTTGGCATAAATACAATCTCTAAGATAATTCTTACACATCTTTTCAGTTCACTCGCCCATATCTTGTCCCTTTATCATATTTGTTACTATATCCTGTTAGTGTTGGGAGCCTGGGAGCCTGAGGTTCAACTGAGTCTCAGCCACCTCTCAAAACTGCTGACAGACCTAAGCTGGCAACCTTCCATTCTGCCCGCAGCCTTGGCCCAAAACCTTGGCAGGCAGCCGGGGCCCACAACCTTGGCCCAAAACCTTGGCTTGAAGCCGGGGCCAGATAGCCTTGCTAGATAGCCTTGGCCCATGGCCTTGCTCTCCTTTCTAGCACACGGTTCTATTCTTCTATAATCAGAGATTCCTCCCTTAATGTGCGTCAGAGCCCTCGTGCTCTGACTGATGTAATGGTTTGCAGTCTGTGTGCCTTTGTTCTCATTCTCTATAAAAACTCATGCTTGAGCTTCAATAAACGAGACTTGATCAGAATCCTGTCTTGTCTCCATTTCTCTTGTCCCTTGCCTCATCCACATCCCAACCCCCCAATCCAGGTACTTCGTGGCAGTTCTGTGGGTCGGAACCAAGTCACATTGCGGGGTGGCCTCCCGCACTTTAGTCTAAAAGGTAGGTTATTATGACCCCCTAACGAGCTTCCATGTGACCCTTGTTCACCATCCCCTCATTCACTCTTCATATTATACATAACAAATCATTTTAAGCACTATTTTGTTACATTCATTCTTAAAACCCCTCCTTGTATCGTTACCCATGTCTTCAATGCCATTCCTTGCCATTCTCTCTAAATTCATTTGTCCTGATAAATTTCATCTTTTTAGATATTTCAAACATTGATCTATATCTCTCCCAGTTTTAGAACTGACAATGCAATCCCTGTGTCTGACACACCATCTCCCACCAGCATCCTGCCTTTAACTTTTCTTCATAGTTTGGAGTTTAGTTCAAATGACAGTTCTTGGAGAAGAATTTCTCTATGTCAGTAATTAGTTTCTCTTGTTATACATTTTCAAGCATCTTGCATTTTTAAAGCAATACCATGTGCCCCATAAGAAACGGAGATGTGATCATATTTTATCATCATTCTGACAGATGACAGAATGGACCCAATACTTAATAGACACAACACATGTGGAGAACAGCTAAATAGCTGAATGATAGAATGAAGTATGTTTCTAGAGATTCTGCAAATTATTAGTTTTGAAACATGGTGCACTGCAGATTTTCACAATTATTCTTTTAACGTTATAGATAATCTATATTTGCACACTTTCTAAATCACATATTGATTATTTAGAAATTAATAGAGCCAAGAATTAGGCTGTGATAGAAAAATCAAGCTGTTCTTTCTACTTAGACTCCAATGCAACACAAATTCTGAAAATTGTTATAGATTTTAAGGAAACATGAGAATATCCATATTGTTTTTCCACAACTTTTTAGGCTCTATAGATCTTTTTGAGAGTGAGAATAATCTTTATATCATAAGTAGCAAACACAAATGCACAGCAAGAAGATAAAGGAAAAGTATCCATCTTTGTGTGATTCATAGTTATAGATATGGTTTATATAATTGTCAGGAAGGTTTAAGAATTATCTACACCATGAATTTATGTTTTTGGATCTGGTGAAGGTCAATAAATAACTGCCAATGAACTTACATTCTAAAATATAATCTGACATACATTTCTAATTAAATTTCCAGAAGGTTTAGGAAAGTTGGGTCAATAAGCAAAAGAATAAGAGAAATCCCTTTGAACTACATTGCAGGATTCCAACTACAACGAATAATTTTTGATTCCATATTCTGTTTCAAGTTTCCTAAAATGGTTATGTCATAAGCTATACATATTTGTGTGAATAAATTCAGTAAATTTATATATAGAATTGGGCGAATCTTCAGAAATTCTAGGTGTCACAGCTATATTTGTATAGCTTCCTAGTTCAATAACATCAAAGTATCACGTGAGAATTCTAGCCTTGAGCTTTGATGCCATTTTAAGATTATTCTAATGCCAAGCACAGGAGCTCAAGAATCTTCATTTTACCTTCTTGTCCTCTCTTTTGATAATATATAGGGGACTGGAAGAAAATAGGCCCTAGGTAGCCTGATGGCACCTTTTTATCTCACAAGAGTCTGATTTTCAAACCCTGAGAATGAACAGTTTTATATGCTTTTCTACAGTCAAATGTTGGCATGGATTGCAGTTCTTTTTTGTAGGACCAGGCCATATGCTATTGGTTGAATTTTCTCCGTGTCTCTTTGGGGTGTGGGGGGGGAGGCAAAGAGCAGTAATAGGCTCAAGAGCTCATTCTCTGGCACACTAAGCAGTTGACTGTACGTAGTGCTGTGTAGGAGATTTGCATGGTGGGAGCCAGAAAGGACAAATAGGGCTCCTGTGAAAATGTGAATTCTGACATATAAGGTTCAGAAGCATCTTTTTATACCCAAGGGCATTTGTTGCTTTACCACTGTGCCAGTCCCTAAACAAGAAGGCTTGAATGTCTCTAGGAAGTTGAATTTATTGCCAGAATGGTCTTTGCATTATTGGTGTTTTGACAAGCTATAGGCTTCAATTTGAAAAACAGGTGCACACAGAAAATTATCAGATTCCTTTCTGAATTGAGCTTAGAGGAGGAAAGAAGGAAAGGTAGACATTAAAGTATAGAGTTAATGCATAGAAATTTATATTAAAATGAAAGCAATTGATAAAGAAAATATAAGCAGAAATTCTAAAAGAGTCATATTGGCATTCACTTTAGTGGGATATGCACTTATGGGAGGGGGGCACCACTAACTCGGGGTATAATTATACAGCAAGAAAGGATGCCATATCAGAAATTTCCATTGCTTGTCTAGGATTCTTTATGGCATTGCCAAGTATTGTAAAAATATTCTGGATCTGACATTGATATCGGACCTAGGAGCCTCTTACTAGACAGGTCACAGGCTATAGGTGACATCATAATACTATTATTCTGCTAAATAGATATAACATTAAGCCCACTTCTGATTTATCATTATACCTATAAATTAATGCATTTCTCCACTCTCACCAGAGGAGCTACCTTATGCAGTAGATTGTGATTAGCACAGACCCTCATAGCTGGCCAATGTGCAGAGAGTAAGAAACTGCAGAGTTATCCATGATCTGAACATCTATATCAAACTTCTGCCTCCAAATCACAAGGAAACAGTGTTTTCCAGACAGCTGGTCAGTTACTCATATGAACTCACAGCAATGATGACAACATGCACAAGTCCCATGTAAGGTCAAGCCAGACAAAATACCAGCATAGACATGGAGAAGTCGGTAAGAAACCCCAACTCTACCTGAGGAACTATTGGCAACCAATGACTGCTGGGAAGGGGAGCAGCAGTCTCATTTAAGTGTGTGAATTTTGGTAGGGTGACCAAGCTCCAATGGATTGGTAAATAACAAAGGGCATTTGGGGACACAAATTTGGCCTAGAGTAAATGCAGTTATGGATGTGGGTAATAAGGAGGTACATACAGGGGATGGATCTAAATAGGATAAAAATATACTGCATGAAAAATCACAAAAATTCAATATGAAAAATAAATTGGAAACATTCAGTCACCTCTGCAGAATTAAAATTTCAGTTTATTTCTTTCTGGACCCTTCTATGATTAGCAGTGTATTTTGATCATAAGTCTCCATTCCCCAACTCTTCCCAGATGCTACCTCCCTGCTCACCCAACTTTGTGTTCTTTTTTTTCCAGTGAGTCCCATTACTATTGTCCAAATATTCTTGGGTGTGGAACCTGCACTGAAGTGTGATCCACTTAACACAGGAGTTATAACCTTAAAGAAGACAAACTCTTTCTCTCCCAGCAGCTATCAAATGCCAATGTCTCCTCAGATAAAAGTGGGACCATGTGTCCACCTCTCCCCTACCTCCATGTTGGGACATTGTATGGCTTGAGCTTGAGCATGTTGTGGGCATGCTGACACAATTGCTATGAGTTCGTTTCTACAACTGCCCTGCTGTCTGGAAAACACTGTTTCCTTATAGTTTTCCACCACCTCTGACTTTTTCCACCCCTTTTCTACGAAGATCCCTGAGTTTTGGAGGAAGAGGATTAATAAAGATGTCCCACTTAGGGCTGAGAAGTCGAGAGGTTTTGATGTTTTCCCACTGGTTTTCACTCTTGTTTTGGTTCAGTATTTCCCTACTATGTCCCTCACTCCTCCCTTTTGGAACTGGGATGTGTGTTTGATTCTATTGTATATTGGAAGTGTGTAATTTGTCTTATGATTTTATAGGGGCTTACAATTAAGAGATTGCCTTGAGCCTCAAGAGACTTTAGGCATTGGACTTTTGAAGTGTGTTGGGATTATTAAAGACTATGGGGACTTTTAAGTTTAGACTAAATACATTTTGTATTATGGTACGGTCATGCACCTATGGTGGGTAGGTATGGACTATTGTGGTTTGAATGATAATGTCCCCAATAGACTCCAAGAATTTGGACACTTGGTTCCCATTTTCTGTGCTGTTTGGGGAAGGTCATGGAACCATTAGGAGATGTGGCCATGTTGGAAGAAGTGCAACGCTGTCATTGGGTTGGTATTTGAGAATTCTTAAGCCTTGTCATTTTTCCAGTTTCACTCTGCTTCCTGTGCCTGTTTGAAGATATGAGTGCTTAGCTTTCTGCTCCAGCCACCCCTGCCATCATTCCACCCCTGTATGGACTCTTCTTTGGGAATCATAGACCAAATAAACTCTTCCTTTTATAAGTGGCCTTGGTCATGATGTTTTGTCACAGCACCAGAAAAGTAACTAATACACCTAGTTTATCGAGAGAGAATGATGTATTGGATGGAAGAAAGGATTGGATTTCTCAATGAATCCCTGTCTTTCTGAGGCTCTCCATGCTGGTAGGTGGCTTTCTTTTCTTCCTTTGGTGTAATCATCTTTGAGATGATATTTAACTGAGCCATTCATTGGGCCACACGTGTCAAGGTTGTAACTATATGCAGAAATCTGTTAGGAAATGGTCTATTAAAATCAACTACAATGACTTTCTTGAACACATATGATGCAAAGAATATGACCAGCATCTGCTAGTTTTTCTTCATATTCTAGAAGAAATGATGGTGTCACTGAGAACCTAGTTGGTTATGACCCCTTTATTTAGTGTAGCCATTACATTAGCATCTGCTATTTTTACAATATAGTATTGAGAACTTCATTGGATGTGGTATGTATGATCAGATTACTGATCTTCAGACAAGTTGAGAAAATAGTCTTATCCATAAAGTTATAAAGCAATTCAAGGAATAAAAAAAAGAATAAAATAAAGTGCCAAATTGAGTTCATATGTTTTTAAATAACAATTAACACAGTTATAAATGAGTCTCCATTTTATCCTACATATAATTGATGTTTTCAAATCTATTTTGAAGAAAGTTATCCAAGATGTCAGTAGGTAGGTTGTTAAGGGTATTTTGTCTACAACAATTTAAAAGATGCTAAGTTGTGGACAAGGAGACTATTTATTCTCTCCTTACCATGGTTTTGAAAGACAGAGTATGTTGAAATAATTATGAAATCTCCCTCTCTTTCCCCCATTGCCCTCTATGGTACTCTTTCTCCCTCTATTTTCATTTTTCTGTGAATCTGGAATTTATTGAATCATTTTAATCAGGTGTCTTGTTCCTTATAGGAAAAAGCAAATAGACAACACAACTCTGTGCGTGTGTATGGAGGGGGGGCACTTGCAGATTTTATGTTTGTGAATTTAGTGTAGAACTGTGCATTACTCTTTAATCATTACTTCTCATCCTTTTGGCTAATAGTAAATGTGTCCAACTCAGTGTGCATTTTGTTTCCTTGTGTTTCTGCTCTAGTAGTTACCAGGGAGGCAAGTGTAATTATTTAATTGGCACCTTCAATCTCAAATAGGTTGGTCCAGTTAAATAGCTTTCCTTGTCCTATAACTCATTGAATATCATGTTATAAAAATGTGTAATGGGAATATATATGTAAGCAAATCATACAGTCTTTGGTGTTTCCAAAGCAAATTGCAGATACTAGTAAGGTATTTAATGACTAGAGTAAATACAATTTGTGCCAGGAAATGTGTTAAAATTTGCTCATATATGTAGCAAGGCAATAGACTGGAAATTTTGTTGATATCTGTTTATCCTCACACTACCCTTGTAAGACAGGTGTGCTACCTACTTGTTTCTCAGATTATGAGGATTAGTCTGAGAAGCTAAATGATTTGCCAAGAGGCAAAAAGCAAGTAAGTACCAGAGTGGTAAACTATCCTTAAGTCTTTCATACTTCAGATTCTGTTTTGAAACACTTTATTGTAACAAAGAATGTATTTGAAAAAAACAGTTGCAGGTAAGGATGCATATCTTTTCTGGGTCATCTTTGAATTATGTAGTCTTTTTATAGCGATGTTGCAGCTATAGAAAATGAAGAACTTTGTACTGAATTCTTGTTTTAGCTTTCATATGCAGTTGGACAAAATCAAATTTCCCCACAAAAACAAGCCTTGTGGCTGCAAAAAGCTCCCCTTTCCTCCAGGTCCTGTTGATGTGGTGAGTGTTACTGATTCAATGTCACAGACAAGAACAGAAATAGAGAGAAGAATGTTTGCATAGTTACTTCCATGGTTCTGTCAAGATATGTGTACATCCACCAAAGAGACAGCACCAAAAGATGCTCTTGAGAGATTATTTCAGAAGAAGATAATGATTAAACATGAGTAACGTGTCTACAGAAACAAAATAAAATATACAACTGTAATTCTGCACACTGGCATCTAGCTCTGTTTCTGATGATGACTTGTATTTTGAAAATCATTTAATTGTTTTGTCCCTGCTCCAGTATTTATGGAAGGAAGAATGATTATCCTCCTTGCGAATACTGTGGGTAGAGCAATGTACTAACTCCAGCTGTGCAGATGAAACCAGCAGGCTTTGTTCCACCTTACTGAACACCAGGGACAGCAGGTATTCTACTTGGTAAGACAAAAGAAACTGCAGCAGCACGATCACTGTGCACACAGGATCTCAGATTCTCAACCCTCTGCAGATCAGAACTAGGTCACACATAGCGGCTGTTATAGAGGGAGGTTTATCATATAATATTTCAGAAGAAAGTGCCCAATGAAAAATCCCCAATTCCTCATACTGCTTTGTAGTGATGGCATAATATAAAACTTTAGTGACTAGATATAACCTGAGGGCTTTCAGAAAACTTTGGGCCTTCTTCATTTAGGTACCACCTTTTCCATGTTCTAATTATTCTGAATACACACAGGATGTATGGATTGTAATGGCCAAGACCACCATTGGCATCCAGGAAAGAAAGAAGTGTTCTTGTTTTGGGACGGTGTCAATTATCCATGCAACCAGACCTGAGTCAGGTACCTCTGGACAAAGTTGTATAAGATATGAGATGAATGTATCACTGATTGGTTTAGTCACCATTAGTTAGGTTTTCTGGTATGTGTAAACGAAGCTCAAACTTGTCTGTACTCTGTGTTTCAGTTACTTTTCTGTTGCTGTGATAAAATATGGTGACCAAGGCAACTTATAAAATGAAAAGTTTATTTGATCTTACATTTCTAGAGGAATCAGAGTCCATTGTGGTGAGGAGGCATGGTCCCAGGAGGCGAAAGAGGAGTGGTCACATTTTCAAGCAGGCACAGGAGGCAGAGAGTGGATGGAAATCCCTCAAGGCTTAAGAACTCTGAAAGCCCACCCTCAGTGACATGCTTCCTCCAACATAGTCACACCTTATAAAGCCTCCAAAAACAGCACCACCAAGCAGGGACAAAATATTCAAATACTTGGAGCGAATGAGAGACACTCTCATTCAAACCACAGCACTCTGGAATAGGCCCTCATTTTCCCACATATTATAAACAGAGACAGTGACTGTTTTGTTTCAGAATATCCTCTTAAAATTATTGTATGGCAAAGAGCCTTGGGACATAAACATTATTTTCTAAAGCAAAGTCTTTTACTTTTTTGTTCTTAAGTTTCCAGGATAATAAAGTTAATATTTGCTGGGCGTGGTGGTGCACACATTTAATCCCAACACTCGGGAGGCAGAGGCAGGGGGATCTCTGTGAGTTTGAGGCCAGCCTGGTCTCC
>NW_008331125.1:2314138-2334999 GCF_000622305.1 Nannospalax galili | reverse complement strand
CAATTATGCTGTGAACCTAAAACTAAAAAAAATAAAGTCTTTTTAGAAAATCAGATTGTTCTTAGCTATTGTTTCTTACACTATTGGCTGTTGCAATATAGAAAAAAAAACTAAATTGTCATTGAATAAAGAATCAGCTGGATATATTATTTTATATTAGATTGATAAAATACCTTGACTCTCTTAAAGCAATGATGTATCCTAATATAAGAATAGAGGCAGCAGTCTTAAGTGATACATTCACAGTGAAACCTCTACACCTAAGTAAGGCTCATGGAACACTATGGAAAAGGGGGTAGAAAGAATACTAATACATCCATTAACTCTCACCAGCGAAGCTTCCTCATGCAACAGAGTGCAATGACTACAGAGGCCACAACTTGTCATGGTGCAGAGAAAAAGAGACTGCAGAATACATGTCGCTGGATGGGACTCATATTAAACCTCATTCACTCATGACTCAATGACCAATGTGGAAGATGGGGAAGAAAGATTGTAAGAGCCACGGCTGCTGCATGAACATAAGGAAACAGAGGCTTTCAGGCCTCTGCAACTTGCTCATATGAACTTGCAACAATGGTGACACCATGCACAATACTCATGCTTACTTAGTCAGACACAAACCCAGCATAGAACTGAGGAAATGGGCAGCAGGCTCCAACCTTAGCCAAGGAACAACTGGCAACTTATTACTGCAGGTGAGGGGAGTAATATTCTTTAAGAGAGTGACTCGATAGGCTGACTAGACTATAGTGGATGAACTTGCACCAAGAGACATCTGGTTACAGATGATTGACCGGATAGGCATTAACATATATGACAGAATGCATGAAATCTGGTGTGTGTAGGGGGATATGGAGAAGATATGGATAGGGGAGGGGGGTCTAAATTTGATTAAGATCTATTATATGATATGCACAAAAATCAATAAAAATATACATAAAATACTAGTGAATTAATTTAAAATAGAAAATAAATATAAAAAATATAAAATAGAATAAGATGCTATTAAATATAGCTATAAATATAAATGAGTGCTGAGACTAAAGACCTGTGCCACCAGGCCCAGCTCAATAAATATATTTTTTTATTCTTAGCTTTATTTGAGTTATTCAAATACTATAATTCAGATTATACTTTCACATTTGCTGGCTTGTTTGTAAACAGAATAGCTTGGACACACAAAAATATGTATGAACAAAATATACAATAATAAAACATAAGAGGGATTATGAAACTTAACAAATCATTAGCAGTCTTGTCATTTTGTACGGTTGTTGGGAAGTCATGATCCATGCCTGAATGAACACTTTCCAGTGCATCCTTGTGAGGGAGCAACCCAACTCTTGTAAGTAAACCCTCACCCACTGCTCTGAAAGTAAGCCCAATAAACTCTCTGGTTTCCCAAACTGCAGTTTGGAGAAACTGAACCTCTGTTTGTAGTAGGGACCAAGAAAGGAGAGGGACAGATATTTGCACACCCCCCAGAAGGAATTTTAGTAACAATTGGCATAGTTGACCAGGATAGGACAAAACAGGATGAGTTTGGGAAGAGCAGTGTTGTTGCCTTTGATATGGGGAATGGCGAAGGAGGCCAACAACTGGAGCAAAGTTGGGTGAGGGGAGAGTCAACGTTGGCAGAGGAAGTTTTGACATGATGGATTATCCCCATAGGGCTGGTGGGCGTAGCAGCAGTGGTAGGGATAGTGCGGTGGATAGTGAGATGCATAACTAAGGTGAAGCCACCTAGGTGGATGATACAGGGGGATATCCTCGGATGGCAGTCCCTACTGTAGGTGGTATGGACTGGCACACTTGCTTGAGCAATGGGGTCCACCACAGGAATATGGAGGTTCTTTTGGAAGAGCAGAAGGTCTAAAACAGACATTACAAGCCCTGGGAGTAGTCACCAGTGGTGAAAGTATCAGCAAGCAGCTGCAGAGGCAGCCTGACCGCTGCCATGTATAAAAGATCTTCCCCAGTCAGAAGTGGTAGCCCAGAGGGAGACTGAAAGTGTAAGAGACAAACTACAGCAAGAAAGGGATATGAGGCTGGCCTCTTCAGTACTGTCTTCTGACTTTCTCAGTGAATTGGATAAAAGAGAAAAAGGGATAGACACGTTAGCCTGCTGTTTTTTACAGCTAGGGGTCAGAAGAGGAAGAGAACCCAGATTAGATCAATAATACATGGCTCATCCTGGGGACCCCAGCATCTGGAACCCATGGGAGAAGGCAGATAGTGACGAGGAAGGGAGCAAACGAGAAATGGCAGAAGATATCCCTTGGATTCAACCTTTAATATAAAGGAAAGATCCATGTTTCAGCATGCTACTGGAGGTCTCATCGATGGTCCAGTGTGGCTAAAGCAGTCAGAGAATACTCAGCACTGGAGGTGTTGGAACTAGGGGAAACTTTCCAAAAAGCAATGAAGGAGCCACTCACCTAGCTTGTGAGGATATGGGACATGAGAGCAGATTGCATTAGTTTAAGTGTTGCAGAAACAGAAAAGCTGAGAAATATAACCACTGATCCCTCCTTGAGACACAGGCTGCATAACCTGAGGCAATATAGGGGGCATTGGTCCCTGATGGACTGGTATGTAAGAGCCATTAGAGATACTTGGTCATCATCAGTGGAGGTTTCCATGGATATCAGGGGCTGGAGGACAATAGAGGAGGGACAGGCACGACTGAGAGAACTAGGTACAAGGAAAATAATGCATGATGCTAATTCACTGGGTCATATAGGACTATGTTCACAAGAGATTTAAAGAAAACTTGATCCAATAGGGACCTTGATTCAATAGGGACCTTGAGATTGGTATGGCACTTTAATGGTTTTACTGAGTCCCTTAGTGGGGCAGGATCTTTTTTTTTTTTTTAAGGCACAATGGATTTATTGATTAATTTTGGGAGGGCTTACAGTTTTAAGGGATACCGTTTGTCATGGTGGGAAGGCATGGCTGTCAAGGCATGGTGGTAGGAGTCTGAGGTGACCGATCACATTGCGTCTGCACCAGGAAGGAGAGATCAGACAGGAAATGGGGCTGCTGCCAGTGCTCTTAACCACTGAGCCATTTCTCTAGCCCCTCCAAGTGAATCTTGAAGTGTTTAAAAACAGTGGCTTATGGACTGTATAAGAGCAAGTGGAAGGCTACAGGAGGACGCTCTCAGCAAAAGAATTTGGGGCTCGATGTCATGTCCAGGACTATCTTTAGGTAGAGGCGGGATCCTAAATAATTAACAGCTAGTTCTTTACCTCAAAAACGTGTAGCAGGATCTTTACGAAGTAAGGGAGGTTTGGCAAATCTATGTGACTTAGACCAGCATGTAAAATGTGTCTGTAAAATAGCAGAGCAACCTAGAAAAGATAGAAAAAAAAGGCAAAGCAGAGAAAGAGGTCCGTATGGGTTACTTGAAGGCCAATGAGGCAAGTTTTGTGTTGAGCCCAAGTTCCTAAAGGAAAAAATTGACAAAAAGCCAAATTCTGGGCTAGGGGCTTCTAGAAGATTTTAAAACCTGAGGAACAGTTCACAAAAGGTAGACACGATGAAACAATACAGGTACAGAAGATAAAAATTGTCCTGGGGTGGATAAGGGAACCCTGCCAGACTGAACCTTTTCCTGGGAAAGGTTATTCTAAGAGTGGAGACAGTTTTCCCAACCAGGCCTTCCCCAGCAGCCAGGTGTGTTTGATGGAGAGACAATAGGGGTGGCTACAACCAGGAGTCAGATCCAGGACCTATCTGATCCAGAGAAACAGATGCAGTAGGGGCAAGAGGGCCCTGTTCTTCCTTGGCCCTGTGCAGGGCCCGACAGCTTAAGGCAGCCCCAATGAGTTTATCAAGAATAAAGAAATGCAGAGAGGCTCCGTGTAAGAACTCCAGAATACCAAATGTTTCCAAGTGACTATAGATAGTAAAGAGCTAACTAAATTAATGCTTCTTATCTATGCTATTGTACTCAACATGGATCTGTTGAAAAGAATCATTAACACAGTTTAATCATGAAGTATATATCATATATCCTTAGTTGTTTTTTAAAAAAAACAAAATTATCTTTAATCTTTAATAGAATTTTCCCACTTTAATTTTATGAAGGCCTTTGAGGCTCTAGAAAGATGAATTTCTTTCTTAGCAATGTCATGTAGCTAATTAGTGACAGAGATTATATTAGAAACATGATTCCCAGCTTAGTTTAAATTCTTTCATAACAAGTCCCAGACTTATAACATCAGCACAAGTATGTGGAGCACATTAATTATTTAAGGGGCTCACTCTTCTATGAAGTAAATCCAACAATGTCAGAAAATAAACACACTGATGTTGGAAAGCAGTGGGTCCGTATTATGTAAATTTGACCTACTTAAATCAAATGTCTCCAAAAATTAATTTTAATTCAGTATACATTACATATTTCATTTATAATACTTTGGAAAAATAAGAGGAACATGTGTGTATATGTGTATGTCTCATGATGACTAGGTAGTCATAAATAATACTTTTCTTTGTATTTAACTTCTTTGATTCTGCATGCGCTCCTTCAGAAGGGAGAGTGAATTCTAATTATAGCACTGTGTTTACACACTATTACTGTTTCTTTTCTGAGATGCATGATGGTAGACATATTTTTTTAACTTTTACAAAAACTTTATTGAGAATTTCATACATGCATATAAGGTGTTTTGATTAAATATATGCCTACTCCCTCCACTCCAACATTCTCCCCTCTGAAGAGGTAGCCCTAAAATCTTTTAAGGATTAGATACAAACTCCCAAATACTTTTGACATTCTTGGCTTTCAGAACAGAGTATGTTGCTAACAGGCCCAAGGACATTTTGGCTTTTAGCCAGGAAACTGGCTACATTTCTTTGGTGTCCTTTTACCCTAACTGCCTAGCCAATTCGTACCTCCTATTCTTATCACACCATCCTCTGAAGAGGTTACCCAAATTGCCAATAGGGAATAGGGATGCAGACTGCTCTGGCTTCTTCCATGCTGAACAGGGATGCAGGGTGAGGCAATTGGAGTACCCCTTCAGTGGGTCTATCTAAAAGACTCCCAAATTGCATAACTCTTGTCTCTAAGGTGAAAAGAAAGTCCTTGAATCATGAATAGGAGATGTGAAGGAGAAGTAAAGGCAAGAGTAATTAGCATTACAAGTTCTAGACAGGGAACTAGAAGAAAGTCAGAACTGAGCAATTTTCAATTGTTCATATGAGAGTCCATTGGACTTTCTTGACAAGGGCTTCCAAAAGTATCCCTCTATTGGGTTCTTCCTCATTTTTCTTTTGTCTTCCAAGGCTGGACTAGTTGGCTGGGAAGAGTGGCTGGATACTCAGGTGAAGGTCCAGTGACCCTGCTTGGCACTCCTTTAATGAATGAGCACAACTGTCAACAAGCCCAATTGTGGCTATGTTTAGTAATCAGGATCAGCTGAAGGTGTGATGGAGGTAGTTATTTCATGTAGAGGGGACTGCTGTATAGCATGATCTTATTAAAAGGACCTGGAATTTAAAGGGATTTGGTGCTAGGAGCACATATGAGGGAGAACATACGTCATTTGTTTTTCTGAGTCTGTGTCTTTTGTCAGATTTATTCCAAGAATTGTGGCTATGTTTAGTAATCAGGATCAGCTGAAGGTGTGATGGAGGTAGTTATTTCATGTAGAGGGGACTGCTGTATAGCATGATCTTATTAAAAGGACCTGGAATTTAAAGGGATTTGGTGCTAGGAGCACATATGAGGGAGAACATACGTCATTTGTTTTTCTGAGTCTGTGTCTTTTGTCAGATTTATTCCAAGATATTTTAATTTTTTTGCAGCAATGTGAATGGGAGCATTTCTCTGTATTCTCTGTATATAGAATTGTTATTGGTGTATAGAAAGGCTGCTGATTTTTGCCGATTGATTTTTTAACCTGTGTCGAACGCCCCCCAAGCCCACCAGGCTTGGGTCTTCAACAAGGACACTCAGGCAAATGTCTGAAGTTATGCGAGGAATTTGTTAAAGGGACAGCAGGTACAGAGAGGGGAGTGCTCTCTAGAATTTCCTTCTCCTGTCTTATTGCTCTAGCAAGAGTTTCAAGCACTATGTTGAAAAGGAGTGGAGATAGGAATATCCTTGTCTGGTTCCTGATTTTAATGGGAATGATTCCAGTTGTTCTCCATTTAGAATGATATTGACTGTGGGTTTGTTGTATATAGCTTTAATTGTCTTGATGTATGTTCCCTCCAATCTAATCCCCTCTAGGCCTTTGAACATAAATGCATGCTGAATTTTGTCAAAAGCCTTTTCTGCATTTATTGAGATGACAATGTGGTTTTTGTCTTTGAGTCCATTTATATGATTAATGACATTTATTGACTTGCTTATATTGAACCATCCCTGCATCTCTGGGATAAAGCCTACTTGATTATGGTGAATGATCTTTTGATGTGTGTTTCTATGTGGTTTGCAAGTATTTTGTTGAGAATTTTTTCATCTTTGTTCATTAAGAATATGGGTCTATAGTTTTCTTTCTTGGTCCTGTCTTTACCTGGTTTGGGTATTAGAGCAATGCTGGCTTCATAGAAGGAATTTGGGAGTTCTTCCTCTGTTTCTATCATTTTGAAAAATTTAAGTAGTATTGGTTGGAGGTCTTTTTTAAATGTCTGGTAGAATTCTGCTTTAAGTCCATCTGGGCCTGGACTTTATTTAGCTGGGAAGCTTTGTATTACTGTTTCAATTTCCTTATATGTTACGGGTTTGTTTAAACTGTTGATCTCATCTTGGTTTAACTTTGGTGATTCCCATGATTTCAGATATTCATCCATTTCCTTTAGATGTTCATATTAGTAGCATATAGGTTTTTAAAATATTTCCTTATAATGGTCTGGATCTTTTGGGTATCTGTTGTGATGTTTTCCCTTTCATTTCTGATTTTGTTGATTTCGATTTGCTCTTTCTTTCTTTTGGTTAAGTGGGCTTAGGGCCTGTCCATCTTGTTTAACTTTTTAAAGAACCAGCTGTCAGAATCATTGATTCTTTGTATTGTTTTCTTTCTTTCTATTTCATTAATTCTGCTCTGATTTTTGTTATTTCTTTTCTTCTGCTGGGTTTGGGTTTCATTTGTTCTTGCCTTTCCAGTGCCTTGAGTTGCAGTGTTAGGTCATTTATTTGGGCTCTTTTGAATTTTTTAATGTAGGCACTTAGAGCTGTAATCCTCCCTCTTAGGACTGCTTTTAATGTGTCCTAGAAGTTCTGTTGTGTTGTATTGTCTTTTCATTGAATTCCAGGATTTTTTTTATTTCTTTTTTAATTTCTCTTTTGACCCAGTCATTGTTTAAGAGTGTGTTGTTCAATCACCATGAGTTTGTGTAGTGACTAGGGCTTTGTCCAGTGTTGATTTTGAGCTTTATTGCTTTGTGGTCCAATAGAATGCATGGAATTATTTCAATATTTTTGTATTTGTTCAGGTTTGTTTTGTGGCACAGTATGTGGTCAGTTTTTATGAGATGCTGAGTAGAAAGTGTATTCTTTGGTGTTTGGGTGGAATAATCAAAAGATGTATGTTAGGTCCATTTGATGTATGGTATCATTTAATTCAGACGTCTCTCTGTTTATTCTTTGTCCTTCACCTGTCTAATGGAGACAGTGGGGTATTTACGTTCCCTACTATTACTGAGTTGGAGTTAATCTGTGTCTTATAGTCTTATAGTGTTGTTTTGATGAATTTGGGAGCATCAGATTTTGGTGGATATATGTTAAGGATTGCAATATGTTCTTGGTTAACTGCTCCTTTGATCAGAATGAAGTGACCCTCCATATCTCTTCTGATTAGTTTTACTTTGAAGTCTATTTTGTCAGATATTAGAATTGCAACCCCTGCTTGTTTCTTAGTGCCTTTTGCTTAGAATATTCCTTTCCATCCTTTTACCTTAAGGTAGTGCCTGTCCTTGAAAGTGAGATGGGTTTCTTGTAGACAGCAAAAGAAGGATTTTGTTTCTTAATCCATTGGCTTGGTCTGTGTCTTTTGACTGGAGAGTTCAGTCCATTGATATTTAAGGTTATTATTGAAAGGTGTATATAGGTTGCCATCATTTTGATTGCTGTTTGTGTTCTTTGTGTAATTTGGGTTCCCCAGATTATATCTTTGTTTATTTTCTTTGGTTGCCCCAACAGTATAGTTATTTCTCTCTCTGCTCTCTGTATTGCTTCAAGTATTTTTTGAAGGGCTGGTTTTGTCATGGAAGATTTTTCTTTCCCCCTCAACTATAATAGCATTTTTGCTGGGTATATTATTCTGGGCTGGCATTTATTGTCATGAAGAGCTGAAAATACCTTGGTCCATGCTCTTCTGGTTTTCATAGTTTGCATTGATGTCAGCTGTAATTCTGATGGGATTTCCTTTGTATGTGACTTGTTGTTTTTCTTTTGCTGCTTTCAGTAGTCTTTCTTTGTTCTGTACATCTAGTGTTTTTACTACGATATGTCATGGGGAGTTTCTTTTCTGATCCTATCTGGTGTTCTAGGTGCTTCCTGTATTTGTATGGGGATGTCTTTCGTTAATTTCAGGAAATTCCCTTCTACAATCCTGTTTAAGATCTGGTCAATACCATTAACCTGAAATTCTTCTCCTTCCTCTATTCCTATAATCCATAGATTTGGTCTTTTCATGATGTTCCACATCTCTTGCATATTCCATTCCCATGTTTTTAAAATTTTCTGTACTCTTTGCTTGAGTGGTCCAATTCTTCAGCTTTATCCTCCAGTGTTGCTATTCTGTTTCCATTTCATTCGTCCTAGAAGTGAGGTTTTCCTCTGTTGTTTCAGGTTAGCTTATTGAGTTTTGCACTTCCTTCTTCATTTCTGATTGAATTTTCTTCAATGTTTCTATCTCTTTTGTGAATTCATTCACATGTTTATCCCTATATTCTTTTAGCTCTTTTGCTTGGCTGTGTGTTCTTTAAATTCGTTGAAATCCTTGATCATTATTATGATTGTTCTTTTAAATTCAGTATACTGGGCTATCTCTAGAGGGTTCTCCTTGTCAAACTTTCAACAGGATTGGTGGGGTTTGGTGGGGACATAGTGTTTTGGCTTTCCATTTTTTATTCTTTCGTTGTGGTTTTGGCATGTGAATTTCTTTTGTTGTTTATGACTCTGATATGAGAATTAAGTTGAAGTATGCTTCTGTTTGTATTATCTGGTTGCCTAGATCCTTTCTTTATTGGTTATGTAAAGCTGGTTTGTACAGGGTTCTGGTTTTCTCAGGTTTATTTTGGAGGGAACTGATGGCTTCAGATCAGCTATTCAGGGGTACCCACAGAAGTCCAATTCTGGTTCCAGTCAGGTACAATCAGTCTTCCTTCATCATGTGGAGTCAGGATCTGGGAACTCTTAAACAGGCCCCTTCATTCTCAACACTTTGCCAGAGGGAGGCCAGAACTCAGATCTCAGCCTTAGCCTACCAAAGCCGGGTTTGCCAAGGGGCCTTGGGAGGGACTTCACAAAATCCCAGGTAGGGGGATGGTATGGCATGATTAGGGGAAGCTCACCACCATGTAGAGGCAGGATCTGGGGCATTCCCCTGAGTTCTCAGGCACTCTGGTAGTTGGAGGCCAGAGGGATGCCAGAGCCCTGCACTTTCTGGAGGTCTGCCGAGCTCCTAGCTGCTACCCCGATGGAGGTATGAACCCACCCTCTCAAGCTGTCTGCTAGGATCTCTGCCTTAGCCTGTGGTAAATATTTTAAAAATAATATGTTTTCATTATTTTTTTGAGAATTTCATACATGCATCCAATGCATTTTGATTATATCCATCTCTATTTCTCCCATTAACTCCTCCCAGATCTATACTCTTCCTCTCTGTACCCCTCTCAGCTTCATGTTCTGTTTTCTTATACCTTACTAGTCATATTTGTGCTGCCCATATACTCACAGTGTGAGGCTACAACTGGAGCATCACCAACCTACCAGGAGCCACACCCTTAAATAAAACTGACTCTATCAGCATCTGTCAACTATTAATAGCTCTTCAGCTAGGAGTGAGGGCTCATGAGCCCTTTCCTTCTCTATGCTAGAGTGTTGATTGGCTTGCTTCTGTGATCGTCTTGGGCAGACAACCACAGTGGTCTTCTTATGGTTAAAACATAATATTTTCCCTGGTCCTTCTTGACCACTGACTCTTTCAAACTTTATACTCCCTCTTCTGAATGATGATCCCTGAATCTTGAAGAAAGAGGATGTGATATAGATGACTCATTTATGACTAAACCCTCCATAGACACTTATTTTCTGAACTTTTACCAGTTGTAAGATTGTACATTAACCATTGTTCACTGCAAAAAGAAACTTCTCTCAGGAGGTCTGATAAATACGGATTTAGAGAGTGCTTTGATACTATGTCCATTTAGAACAATGATAGTAGAAGGTACAAGTCTGAGGACAGTGAGTTCCCTAGCTATGGATTCTTGGTTGGATTTATAATACTAGTCATGCATTTCCTCCTATGGAGTGGGTCTTAAATCCAATCAGAAAGCCACCCCCATGACAATTGTGATACTATTACACCCACAGGTACATGCTGCCACATCATTTGTTATCATAGCTCATAAGGGTCACAAGTAGGTAAGAATGTTGCAGACTTCTGTAACAACCTGTTTAGCACCTTCTTATACTATAAAAGTTATCCTGCAGGGAGAAAGCTTATAGTTCATTACCAATCTGACTTCTCCATGTCCCATGACCAAAGTGTGTGGTGTCTTCAGTAATAAGGTCTTATCATCAAATTCTGGTTGGGCAATCAAGAGCAATAGCAATAGTCTGCATTGTTTTAGGGAAGTATACCCTTGACCAATGACTTGAAGTGGAGGAATCTCACACTGGGTACTGGGTTTTTATTAGGTAATCTATGACTTCTGGAAGATGTATTATCCTATTTAAGGTAACTCCAATTAGACTACAGATAGATCATTTATATACAACAGTAAGTTTTCAAAGGGCTTTTTCAAAGGTCCTTAGAGTTATTTATCTCTCATCTGATGTCTCCTAGGTCCTCCTCTCCCACCTCTCCCCTACTTAAACTGCCATTCCCATTATTCTCCTTTTCCCATTCATTTCACCCATGTCCTAGTATCTTCCGTCCCATAATTATCTATTATCCTGTGTAACATAGCCTTTCCCCTACAATGGCCTCTGTCTAGTTTACAGGATTTTGCAGGTACTCCAAGTTAAATGAACAAATATAAAGTTTCAACACTATGATCTACATATGAGAGAGAACGTGCAAGATTTGTCTTTCTGGTTCTGGATAAGGTTACCCAGTATAATGTTTTCCATCTCTCTCTCCATTTACCTGTAAATTGCTTAATTTTATTTTTCTTTACAGGTGAATAAAATTCCATTGTACATAAGGACCATATTTTCAGCAAAACTGCTGAATTGCTTTTCAACTTACTAAGAAGATGATGCCATTAAAATGCTTCCATGAGTTTGTGGAGCAGTGAGATTCTCTTGTATTCTATATGGTATAATTTACAAGCACATTGTCACATATGTGTGGGCAAATGACACAATTCCATACACCTTATATGGAGGGTATAGAAGACAGTAAAGCAAATTTAATTTCTCAATTGAGAAAACAAAAGGACATTGATATATTAGTTTTTAAATGGTTGAAAATTTTAATAATATAGATAGCCTGATATTCATTACCTTGTCTGGAGACAGCAAATTTTTTTTAAATATTAGTTGAACAGAATATTTATCAAAGTTTGGACAAGAGCAGGTGATTGTTTATGCCTTATCATTCATAGTTAAATATGCTTATCCTATTTTACATGCATAAAATTATGTATTTGGGTAAAGTCTAAGATAGTAAATAGATATTAATATGTTCACTAACACTGATTAAGAATAGGCTTGAGGCATTGACATTATGATAATGATATGCTCAGCCTCAGGTAAGAAACGCATCCTGTTCAGTTAGTGATGAGTGAGTGCCTTGTGCTAAGATCAGGAAGACATCATCTATAACCAATGTATTTTCCACACCTTTGGTGCTAAAGACCTTCCTATTTTTTTCATGCTAGGACCAAATCTTTTTCAGTAGAATCTTCTATCAATAGCTCTGGATTCCATCATATATCTCCTTTTATCTGGCTCACTCTTTCCAATGTAATTCTTTACATGTGCCATCTCACTAAAATACTCAAATTTGTATAAACATTAGCTACACAGTCCTTGCCGTGAGGTTTGGAAAACATCAACACCAAAAAGTAGCCACAGGAGTATGCAAAAAGAAAATAAGACAGTTGGAACAGTTTCTTAGCTCACCAATTCTCAAAATTGACTATTACTTCAACATAATAAATGCAGAAAAGAGCAATATTTAATGGTGTAAGGACCAGTCTTCAGTGTTTGCTAGATTCCACAGCTGCTCCTTGATTGCCTTCAGTTTGGATTTATTCAAGTTCAACAACATTCTAATATGTATTAAATGGCTTTGTATGTGACTGCATGGATCAAAGTTTTATTCATTTTAATAAAATTCAATGAGAAATATGAAGTTTCCATATACTTTATGTATTTTACATTTGATGGAGAGCTCAATGCATTACTTAATCCATGCCACATCTCCATCAACAGAATAGTCACATTGATATTTTTGTAAAAATCTCTTACTGTAAGCTAAGTATGGATCCTTATATTTACAGACAAATATACCATTCATCACTCATCAAAGAGGCTTCTTTTTTAAACAAATGGAGACCATTAGAGAGTTCCACAACTGATCACATACAGAGAGACATGTCTGAGAGATGCTCAGCCCTAAGTGACACCTCTACAATGAAACCTCTACATCTGAGGCTCAAGGAACACAGCAGAAAAGGGGGGAGAGAAAATATTAATGCATCTCTCAGCTCTTTCCAGTGAGACTTCCTCATGCAACAGAGTACAATGCACACAGCAGGCCACAACTGGCCAAGTGTAGAGGATAAAAGACTGCAATTGTGGGTCCCTGAATAGGATAATGTTATTTTTTAAACTACTTTATTTTTCAGAGCTTAGTCCAATGATGGAAATGCATTAGATGCTCAAGAAAGAGCAACTAGGGCTACTTTGTTTGGAATGGGTGATCAGCAGGACTTTTAGTCATTTACCAAGGTACTTCAAATATGAAGATACATTTCCACTGCACAGGGGAGGAGAATATGCCATGTCTCCAGCTAACCCATGTCCTTTTGAAATGCTCACTTATTGTATGAATTGGAAGCCAGATCTTCCTTCAAAGCTCAACTAAAGTACATGTCCTTTTTGAAACTTTCTTTAACAAATCTGAGGCATAGTAAACCATTTTCATGACCCAATAACAATTTTCTTTATCTCTATTCCATCATAGCTGCATGTATTATGAGTATGTGTTTACAAACTTTGACTTTAAATATTAAATTAATTAGAAGTGATTGAGTCTTGCTCATTTTTATCTTAAAAGTTGATGAGAAAGTGTTATTTGTGAATAAATGAAGAGATTCAATGAATGGTCATGATCCAATCAGGAGCCACCTACATTAGTTATGGGTAGAGAAAACTCAGGGCAAGGAAATGAAGACTGTACTAGGCAGCCACAGCACACCATGTGCTTCTCAGATTTGAAGCAACTTCATTCAAACAGGAGTAACAAAAGAAAGCCAATGCATTTAAGATTTATTTCAGATTTGCACTCCTGGAAAGCAAACATGGATGATTCTTATTACTGACCTAGTGAAAATAGGTATTGCTTGAATTTTAAATTAGGTAGAGGTGATATCTAGAATTATTAAATACTGCTACTATTAAAGCCAAGATTGATCCTGGGGAACACTTAGCAATTTTTCTAAATGGAAAAAAATGTCCAGAAAGTTTTAAAAATTGGCCTAAAAACACAGATTAATAGCAATCTATTTATGAAAATCAGGGCTTGCATTTATCCTGAATTTTGTAGAGTAAAACATCTTTTTCTTAAAAATGATGAACATGTTTAACTCTTCCTGAGATGAGAAATTATGTTTTAAAAGCAACTAAATAATCATACAGGTGCAAACACTTGGGGGAATGAATAAAAACGTATTTTGAAAATACCCATATAGCTTGCAAATGAGGATAAAAGTTTTACCCCAAGACAAGTGAAGGCTTGTGACTCCCAGGAGCTAATGAGCTTTGAGGGCAGGGCAGGACCCATCCTGGTTTCTGTGATCAGGGAGTGCCTTTAGTTTATATGAGCACTTGACTGATACTAAAACTAAACATATACTTCAAGGTTTCCTGAATTTTCACTTTCCTCTGATTCCCTTGCTTCCCTTTACTTCACAGCAGCTATACATATATGCTGAAACATATATTTTCAATCTCTGCTATACAAATAAAGGTTTTTTGTTGCACAGTCTTAATTTCAAAAATGAGAGAAACAACTGCTTAGGCTTTTTCCTTAAAGATCTTTAAGGTTTTTCTGACTTTAACACGTCTAATTTTTTTTCTCCTTCTGTGTGTCAGAAAAATTTCAGCATTCCTCAACAGCTTTTAAAATAGAACAACTATAAGGTTAACTGCATGTTGCGATTTTTGCAAACCCTTACAATAATTTTTGTTTCATATATTGGGACATTGTAAAAATTTGCCCAAAGGTAGAGAAATCTAGGAGTCAGGGCAAATACTTTGCAGGGATGATTTAGTCTGATGCTTAAGGGCTTCTTCTTCTATGAGTGGAGATCCAATCTGAAATTGTGATTATGTGGACTGGTAAGAGCTTTATTTTTAGAGAAATGGGAGCAAAGTCAAGATAAGACTTCATCACTTATAAGGAGCTCCTTCAGTTCAATTTTACATGATTTCTGTAGCTTTGTACTATTTTCTGAAGAAAAAACATTAAAGGAAGTGTAAATTTGTCATTGTTTGTACTCTTAAATTCCATTATATGTCATGGAAAAATTGTTCACAGTGGACCTATGTTTTCACACTGTATGTTGAAAATGGGTTTGAGTTTTCCTAGTTGAATTTTAACTGTCAGTTAAATATTTTTCTAGATTAAATAATGCTAAAGTTGGACTATCTTCAGCTTTAAATAAGGCTTAGTGCAGACTTGAATTCCCTGTTGGTATTCATTGCTCAAGCTATGATTGCATTTCTTGTGAAAGTTATGGGTTTGAATAATGTTCATATGCAAAATTATTTACAGGGAAAATGAAGATAAAGCAGGAAAGTCTGATCATCTGAACAGGAGAAATGGTAATTAGGCTGTGGAAAAGCTAGAATTGTTTATAGAAGAATTTTGCTTAAATAAGAACTCAAAAAGTGTTTAAATTCTTTTCTTGTTTTAAAAGGAAATCAGCAATAGTATAGCCAAGAACAGTAACTATTTATAAGTATATGCTCTTTCTCTAATTTATTTTACAAAGCCTTAATAATGTTTGTAGAAGGCTTAGGGCTGTATTGTTGTAGTTGGATTAACTTGTATAACTTAGAAGAATTTTGCTTAAATAAGAACTCAAAAAGTGTTTAAATTCTTTTCTTGTTTTAAAAGGAAATCAGCAATAGTATAGCCAAGAACAGTAACTATTTATAAGTATATGCTCTTTCTCTAATTTATTTTACAAAGCCTTAATAATGTTTGTAGAAGGCTTAGGGCTGTATTGTTGTAGTTGGATTAACTTGTATAACTTGTGATAAAATAATCACCTCAAATTGAAAGCTTCTTTATAAACAGAAGAGACAGAAAATTCTCCTTTGAAGTTCATTGGTCACAGCTACATAGTAGTTTCCCCTCCATCTTGAGTTACTTTCCTTTCTAACTCATTTGAATTCAATCCACACGGTCATTTGCATCAAAATTAATAATTATTTTGTTGTAGTTCGTAAGTTTATATAGAGTTTTGATATCAGAAATATTTATATTAGATAGTTCTTCTAAATTATATAGAGGAGGCATTTAGTTACAAAAACTGAAATAATACTTTAAGGGGTCATTACACATCAACCATTACTCAGTTAGCTTGGCTTAGTTTGAAAACATAATTCTGTTTATGCATGTTATCCTCCATTGATACAATGTCCATTGACTAACATATTTCTGTGTCTTACCATCTGTAGTCATTGTCCGTCATTATCATTTCTTCCAATTCCAACATAGGTTCATACATGCATTTAAGAAATAAATATTTTTATTCTTTTTTCAATATATATTTTTGTTGAATTTTTGTGCATTTCATACAACAGATTTTAATCACATTTATCCCTCTTCCCTATCTGAACCTCCTCATAGCCCATCCACAGGAGTTCATGCATTCTGTCATGTATGTTAAGGCCTATTAAGTTTGTGTCCCCAGATGTTCACCATGTGAGTTTGTCTAATGGAGCCTGTTCAACTCTTTTAAAGAAGATTCTCTCTCCCTCACCCAGCAGTGGTCAGCTGCCAATAGTTCCTCGGCTAAGATTGGGGCCTGCTGCCCATTTTCCCAGTTCTGTGCTGTTTTTTGTTTTTTGTTTTTTTTGTCTGATTGAGTTTGCATGGTTCTTGTGTATGCTGTCACCACTGCTGTAAGTTCATGTGAGCAAGTTCCCAGATTTGTCTCTCAGACACATTCTCTGTGTGTGAACAGTTCTAGAATTCTGTAATAGTCTTCATCTGTTACAAAAAGAAGCTTCTTTGATAAGTGGTGACTGTTATATTGTCTGTAAATATAAAAATATCTAATATGCAGTAAAAAATTATGTTTGTCTAAGAATGTAAAAGACATAGGGTTTTCTGTATATTCTAACATACATACACACACACACACACACATACACACACATACACACACACACACACACACTATTTCCACCTCAGTAACATCCATCAATTTTGGAAAAATTAACTCTCATACAATTAAGAAGAGCCACAATCTTTTATGCATAATCAACCAAATAATCTCCTGAATAATAATTGTTAGTTATGACAATTGTTTTCAAATCATATACAGGTACTCTGTAGGCTCAGTAGTGAGGCATGGTATCTGAAAGGTTAAAAATAATAAAGAGAGTTTGGATCATGGAGATTCAGAATTTTAGGCAGATGAAACCTCATATGCTGTCTCCAGAGGCAGTAGAAGAATTCATTCTTCAATGGATGGAAAGAAGGCAGAGTTGTTAAAAGTAGAGAGAAGTGGGAAAACAGAGCGTACTGAATCTGTAAAGAGACAAACGGATCAGGACTTTAAGTTTGCTGATGGTCATAACAGGGATTTTGTCTTGCTCCTAAGGGCAATAAGAAGAGATAATACAGGAAAATGACACATTAGAATTTTATTTTGAATAGACTGTTATAGACACAACAAAGAAAACGAATAGCAGAGGATTAAAATGGGAGCATAGAAAATACTGCTCCCAAATGTCACAAAAGGCAAAAGAGATGATGAGTGTATGGGTCAGCATGGGGTGGTAGAGGAGAAAAGACATTGATACCAACCAACAGTCCTCTGTATAAAATGAGCAGTCATCAGGACAATCGAACTTTTCTTAGTTTTCTGAAAGACTTTCTTTTTCTGATTTGAAATGTTTCTTTACAGCCACTGAACTCAGATTCACAAATGTCTTCTCAATGTGTCTGAATCCTGTATTTTTGACAAAGACAGTCTGAAAACTTCCTGGGCTACCTGCTCACTTTGACCTTTATTCATGTCATTGTTTTTTTAATATTTTATTATTTTTATTTTATGTGTATGAATGTATTACCTGCATGTGTGCGAGTGCACGTGTGTCTTGCAAGGTGGCAGAGGTCAGATTCCCCTGGAACTGGAGTTAAGGATGGTTCATAGTCGCCATGTGGGTGCTGGGAATTGAACCCGGGTCCTCTGCAAGAGCAGTCAGTGCTCTTAACCGCTGAGCTATCTCTCTAGTCCCTCATGTCATTGTTTTTAAACAAGTACAGTATTTCTAGAAGTTTCCAGCATGTATGTTCATGGCATAAAAGGCGCTACTGGATATGGTGTTGAAGCTCTGAGTCTCTAAAACACAAATGAGACACTGAACTAAAAAAAAAAATTTTTTTTGAAAAATTATTTATTATTTTTATCTTATGTGTATGTGTGTATTGCCTGCATGTAGGTGAGTGCACCGGTGTAGTGCAATGTGGCAGAGGACACAGAGTCTGTCGGATCCCGTGGAACTGGAGTTAAGGACAGTTATTAGCTGCCATGTGGGTGCTGAATTCAAACCTGGCTCTTCTGCAAGAACAGTCAGTGTTCTTAACCCTGAGTCATCTCTCCAGCCCCGCAAAAGAGAGAATTTTATTTAGCTCACAGTTCTGAACTTTCAGTCCATGGTTTGGTGGTTCCTTACTTTTGCCACTGAGCTGATGCAGTGTACCATGGCAGAGGTGTGTGATAGAGGAAGTTTCTCAACTCATGACAGCATAAAAGAAAAGAGACAAGACGGGGGGGGGGGTATTGTCTAATAGGGCGTGCCTTCAATGACCTTCATGGGCATGCCTAACTTAAACACTGAGCCTCCTCCATTACAAGCCCTCTTTCCTGGACATAATAAAATTGGTGCAAAACTACTTTTGTCTAATTACATGTAAACTTTTTGTTCAAATACATAAAATATACAATATTTAGAGTATTTTCCTTTATTTTTATTTTGTAAATGCAGTGCTTCAAGACACATTATAAAGCACCATGGTGTAAAGTCAAATTCTCTCTCGGGAGGTCTGTGCCCACTGTCTCAGCTCCCAGGCCTCATGCTGTCCTCACAACCCACCAACAAAACCAATACAATGCATTTTATTCGGGTTTTGTGTAATTTATGATGTCTGGAAGAGAGTTACTTATGAAGGTATGCACCCGTGGGCTCTTTCTCCTACATGTAGGCTGAGATTTCAGCTCTGCGCTCACCCAAACACTGGTCAAGTTGGTAACCTCATGCCACTTCCCTGGCTTCCTCTGTGCCTTATGCAATTAAAGCTGACCAATTGGGTGGGAGGGGTGACTGTCTCTCCCTCTGTCTACTGAGTCTCTTAGGGTTCAGATATCCAACTGTTGCTGATTCTTTCGAAGGATACACATATCCAACACATGGTAAACATAGTCTAAAAGTACAGAAGTAGGAAAGTCCTACACATATCACAGATCACTAATAGAGTCATGATATAGAATCATTGTATCTCAGTGTACAGCTTTACAAATAAGTCACAGAGAAACAAATACTAAACTCACTGTTTTTGTATTAATACGTGAAAGTCCTTACTAAAACATCAGATATGGGACAGAGAGCTGGCTCAGCAGTTAAGAACACTGGCTGCTCTTGCAGAGGACCTGGTTTCAATTCCTAGCATCTACATGGTGGCTAACAACTGTCCATAACTCCAGTTCCAGAGGAACCCAACACCCTTGTCTGACCTCCATGGGTATTGCATGACCAGGGTGCACTTACATACATGCAGGCAATACACACACATTAAAAAATAAAATAATAAAATATTTTTTAAAAACTCAGATAGTTCCAATAATTTTAGAAATATCACCCCAATATTAGATACTGGGGAGATAGGAATACTGCTTTAACTCTTATCTTTTTACAGTTAATTCATGGCTTAAGTTGATTTTTTAACACTAATTATCATCAAAAAAAGTTAAAGCCACTTACAGAAATATGGACAAATCCAACTGGAGTAGAAACAGTTCAGAGCAAATGTGATCACACTCCAATAAACTTCATGAGACATTATTCACAACAAATTACACTGCCAAACAGTAGCACAACTTGGTAGAGGTGTGCAATGCAAACCTCTAGAAAGTGAATTGGCAAATGGATTTGTCTTCATTCAAGAATAGGTGAAAAAGTGCTTTATCAAAGCAAGAGAATCAGAATCTCCACCTTCAAGTGCCATACTGTAAACCAAGTCTTTAAAATATGGATCTTTGGGGGAGATGGTAGAGATCCAAATTATAGCAGATGCTGATCATAGTTTATAAATAGATAACTATTTCTATATAACTATTGGGTTGGTAATTGGCACCATTTCTCTGGAGTCTGAAATATGCTGGTCCCTGTTGCCTAGTAATTTCTCCTCTGAGAAACTATTCTAAAACACCCAGGGTTTTTATTGTCAAAGATGTTCACTCAAGTTCTGTTTTTAATAGCAAAGGAAGAAACAACCCACATATGCAAAAAATAGGGTATGGTTATAAAAACTGTGATAAGAGCTATGTCTATTATATTTTCCTTGTAATTCCTTTACAGTAAAATTGCTTTGTTTAATAATATTAAATACTGGTTTTTCTGATCACATTTCTCAGCACCTTTTCTCATATTATTATTTTAGAAGCAGAATATTATTTTTACATTTTAGTGATATTTCTTCATTTGGGGTTTTCCTATGGGTTGGATGGAGAGAAAAGGAAGGCAGAGACTAAGATAATCTTGGTGAGGACATTTTATAAACTATAAAACAGCAAACACTGATCAAAGGTCTCTGCTTACTGGCTCAAGTTGCACCTATTGAAAAGTCTGATATATGCATTCAGTTATGCATATACTATGTTAAGTATCCATGGTAGGTATATGATTACCTAATAGATTTTATAGGAAGGGCAACTAAATGATACTTTGAACATGATAATTATCCCCTAATTTTGTAAGAATCCTTCTCTTTGCCTTTACATAATATGAATACCAGATGAAAGCTATTCATTCAAGAGAAGAAAGAATGCATGGACTGCTTTATAGTCAGCAAGGGTAACTGAAGGCAACAGGACAAGAATCAATACCATTTTTGACATTAGGCACAATGTGTTTCTTCTATATGCCATTGTCTGTATTGGGCAATTTAAAAAAAGAATAAATACATAAAATTATATATATTATA
>NW_008331125.1:2310052-2313961 GCF_000622305.1 Nannospalax galili | reverse complement strand
TATAATTCTATAGAAAGGATGTGATGTAGAAATAAAGTTGAATAAAAAAATAAATTGCTATTGTTTCTGTAAGACCAGACAGGCATAAAAGGATTGCTTTAAGACCCAATACTTGGTCACTGTGTTACAGAATGGAGATGACCAGGATAATAATGATAAGCAACATAGTTAGAGAAATTTGGTAGTTACAGGTGAAATCATAATAACTTCAAATTAAGTTCTTAAGTAGGAGAATTTAAAAACTAGATTTTTCTAGGTAAATATGATCTTGAATCTCTGGGATCAGAGAAGAGAGGTTTTCTTCTTTTGATGTGGCCTTATGGCATCCTTGAATAGGAGACACTTGGTGAACTGAGCTACAGGAAGTTCTACCATTACAGTATCTCCTTAATTTACCCTAATCACACCCATACAGGACACTGGATTTAAAAGAGAATAATTGACTGTATCCTTTTGTTTTTCCTTTGTGGTATTTAAGCTAGTTTGCATTATACAAGCATTTGTTTGTTTAATGTCAGACTCCTTCAAGCTCTGTAAGTTAACTGTTTAGCTGCTGCAACATGGTACCATATTAGCTGAGCTAATGGAATGAATGGGATAATAGCGTGTGGCAATGCAAGAGAATATTGGCTAAAGAGAGGAAGGGATGTGGGAGAGTCTGACACTCCATATCTTGAAAGTATCATATCTGTTGGCAGTTGTCTGATTAAGGAAAGGCAGGGTAGACAAACAAAGTGAGGGCATAAGAGAACAGCATCAGGTGCAACACTGTAAGCAAGAAAATGAGTAGGGGCATTTATGGAAAGCTAGCCTCCCTGGAGGGCAGAACATTTCAAAGCATGCCAAGAGGACATGCCAAGACACCAGGGAACTATTATCTTTTTTAAAAGATTTTATTTATTTTAATTATGTGCATGATTGCTTTGCCTGCATGTATGTAAGTGCCCCACATGCATATTTGGTACCTGTGGAGGTCAGAAGAAAGCATTTGATCCCCTGGTACTGGAGTTACAGGTGGTTGTTAGTTGCCACGTGATACTGGAAATTGAACTGTGGTCGTTTGAGCCATCCCTATAGCATCAGGAACCTAATTGTGATAGGGTCAGTTGTGATGTGGTTTTAACTAAAGAAAAAATAAATAAATAAACTGAGCACATGTATTCCACATTCCAAAGGATTTAATAAAGAAGTCATTCATTCATTGCCAAATTACCTTAAAATTATCAGATTGAAAGAACTAGAACTGTAGTTGTTTTGGTTTCTGTTTGTGAGACAGGGTCATCCTGTTCCCCCAGCTGGCCTGGAATTTGCCATGTAGACCAGGCTGGCCTTGTTCTTACAGGGACCTGCCTCCCAAGAGTTGGGACTAAAGGTGTATACTACCATGCATAGCTAGAACTTTAGTTGTATGTTAACTTATCCCCAAAAGATTGAACAATAAGTGAAAATGTATTTTGAAATATATGTATAGTGAAAACTACAAATGAATACCATTTAAACAGCTTCATATTATATATATTTTCCTCATTTATATCTGTATTAGGGTTCTCTAGAGAAAACCAGTGGTTCCTCCCTCCCTCCTTTCTTTCATCTATTGTCTATCTATCTGTCTGTCTGTCTATCATCTATCTATCTATCTATCTATCTATCTATCTATCTATCTATCTATCATCTATCTGTCATCTATCTTCTATCATCTATCTACTTCTATCTCTCCATCTATCTATCATCTATCTATCATCTACCTATCTATCATCTATCTACCTATCATCTATCTATCTATCTATCATCTATTTTCTATCATCATCTATCTATAATCTATCTTCTATCTATCTAATCTGTCTATCTACAATCTATTTATCTGTCTACTTACTTACATAACTATTTCTATTTATTTGTTTTAAAGAATTAGCAAATTTAATTATCAGGGCTAAGTTTTCATGACATGCAATTAGCAAGCCAGAGACCCAGGAATTACAGCGTGTTCATCCAAGCTGAATTGGAGGGCAGGGGAAGGTTTATGTCTCCGAGTGAGAAGTCATGTCTTGGGAAGAGAAAAAGAATTCTCCTCTTTTAGTTGCTCTTACTCAGCCCTTAGCTGGATGGAATGCCATCTATTCACAGAGTAGGGCAATCTACTTACTGAGTCTACCAATTCAATCACTTTAATGAAATAAGGAAGACAGAGAAAGAAAAGTAGCAGACAGCCTTACATAGATTCAAAAACAGATGATCTCATAGGTATGGAGTCGTAGTGTGGTGATTGCCAAGTCTTGGGAGAGTACAGGGAAAGAAGGGCATAAAAAGGCTCATCAGCCAGGCATGGTGGCATATGCCTTTAATCCCAGCAGACAAAAAACCAGTGGTTCCTGTCTCAAAAAGAGTGGCACATTTGGATCTCTGTGAGTTCAAGGCCAGACTAGACTACATAGTGAGCTCCAGGCCAACTGAGGCTACAGGGCAAAAAAAAAAAAAAAAAAAAAAAAAAAGAAAGAAAGAAAAGAAAAGGTTCATCAGTGGGTGTTAAGTTATACAGGAGCAAAAAATTCTGATGTGCTGTTGCAAGTAGGATCTCTGTAGAAAACCATAGTGTACTGTGTGTGTCTGAAATCCAGACAACAGGTTTTGGAGGATTTTACCATGAAGAAGTAATGCATGTTTAAAGAGATAGATATGTTTAACCTGATTTAAACATTAAACATTGCTTAAATGTATTGTTATGTAAAATTTTTACCTGTATCACTTGCAATAAATTTAAGAATCTTACTGTCGTCTAAGAATACTTTCACTCACATATAAAAATGATATTTAACTAAGTATCTGAGTAGCCTTAGCTCAGTCAAGTTGTATATAATTATGCACCACAACTTTATCTATAGGCATAGAAGGAAATAACTAAGATCTTGTCTAATTTTGTTGTAAAAAAGTATTTTTATTTTTTGTGTATTTCATATAATAGATCTTAATCAAATTTAGACCCTTCTCCCCCACCTATGTCCCCTCATAGTCCCTCTCCACATTGGATTTCATGAATTCTATCATATATGTTAAGTCCTATCCATTCAAGCATTTGTATCCTGATGTCCCTCGGTGCAATTTAATCCACTGGAGTCTAGCTAGACTATCTACAATCACTCCTTTAAAAAAGACCCATTCTTCCTCACCCAGCAGTAATCAGTTGCAAATAGTTCTTCAGCTAGGGTTGGAGCCTGATGCCCATTTCCCCCACTCTATACTGTGTTTTTGCCTGACTGAATTGGTATGGGTCTTGTGCATGCTGTCGCCATTGTTGCAAGTTCATATAAGCAAGTTCCCAGTGGCCTGAAAACCCGTTTCCTTATGTTCATGTCATTGGATAGGACTCTTCTATTAAACCTCATCCACCTATGGCACAAGGACCATTGTGGAATAGGGGACAGAAATATTTTAATTTCATCTTTTTTTAAAAGGACATAATTTTGCCATTTTGAAATGCATCCCTTAGTATTAGTGAACCAAGATTCTGTAAAGGTGATTTGCCTTCAACACCAGCTAAATAAAGTGTGATAGGTTAACTAACATTTTATAGCTGTGACATCCACAAGAAGTTAGCCAGCCTGAGGGAATGAGAGAGATGTAAATTATAAAGAGTTGCATTTGATATTTTTAAATTATTTGGCAATGTAGACCAGTAATTTATCATACTCAAATTTGCATATTAATGAGTAGCACAATCAAAAAGATTTTATAAAGAATGGCTACATTTGTTAAAAGGATTTTATATTAGTTGCATTCAGATGTATATTTTCTTATTCAAAGAACACTTTTGGAGAAAATATACCCAACTGAACAGTACCAGTATCATTCCCACGAGGTGAGAAAATTATATGAGAAAATATTCCTATCAATTTCATAATTTTCTCTCTTTTC
>NW_008331125.1:2309579-2309990 GCF_000622305.1 Nannospalax galili | reverse complement strand
TTGCCTCAGCCTCTGAATCCGTGCTTGTTAATCCCATTGACGTAGGAGAAAACCAAGTCAGAGAGGGGATGTAGAGCCCATTCTCAACTTTTCCTGCTGCAAAGTAGAGGAGGCAGGATGCAATCAATGCTAAACCTGATCTTCTGCTCAGTGAGTCCACTTCCTGAGCCTGCGTTCTCCTGGGCTGTTTTCAATGTAGAATTCAAGTAATACAATTTATAATTGGGACCATGTCCATTGATGCTTATAGGTGAAATTTTATTCTAACAATATCACCAACAATAAAACAAAAATACTAAGCCATTTGTCATTTCATGTAGTGTGTAAATAATGACACATCAGCATAGTCAAAGAATACATAATAGTCCCTAAGTTCTGTTTGAATGAACTTTCATCAATATAGGAACAGGT
>NW_008331125.1:2301968-2308532 GCF_000622305.1 Nannospalax galili | reverse complement strand
AGGACCTTTGACTTATCTTCACATAGATGGAATTGGTAAAAGAAAGGAGCCAGGGGCTCCTCCCAAGCCCATGGGACCCCTGAGGAACAAATCCTCTAACGACCTCAAGAGTAAAAACAAATCAGTTTATCTGGTCCAATTGTATGTCCTTAAACACCCAAAAGGGAAGTATAACCAAAGATTAAAGGGGCCAACATAATATCTCCATGTAGTTTTATTTTGCCTGTCTTGGTTTTAATAAGTTTTGACTGCCACTTGATAGAAAATTCACTGATAAAGATGCTTTTACTTAGGATTTGAAATTAATGGACCAGGGCTTGGAAGACAATCCAAGAGAAGAGCCTGGAGACAGTACAGGAGCATCAACACCAGTGAAATAAACATGCCCTTTAATGCCTCCTTAACGGCAGAAAGGTGTAGGGAGAGAGGGAAACATTGTGACGAGAATCTGAAAATGTTTTTTCTAGTTGTGCCATGTGTTTCCTAGCAGGATAGATGACCACTCTCTCACACCTACACCTTTCTTCTCCACCAGTTTGACACTTGTGTGGTTTAAGTCGAATTACCTCACCTCTATCTCCAAGAATGTGCTTTGAAAGATTCAAACTATTTACATAATTCCAGCTTATTTTGTCAGAGCTATTGTTTAGAAGATTGATAGCTCACCACTCTGCAGTTAAGAAGTGCATAAGCTATTTTTTTGCCACATTTTGTTTATCGAAATAAAGAGAAGAAAACTCACTTCACACTTAGGGGAAGCTATCCTCCCTCACCCACTTTACTCCCATTCCAAATTCAAAAAAGGAAGCACAGCTGCCAGACTAAAACTAGTCACATGGCACACAGTGTAAAAGAGAAAGATGAGTGTCCCGGTGATTTCTGTCATTATGAAAAGCTCCATCTCATTCCAGTAGGAATGGCCTTCATCAAAACAAGTGACCGCAAATGCTTGTGAGTATGTGGGAAAAGAGGAATCATTGTACAATTTAGGTGGGAGTGTAAACTGCTACAGTCACTATGGAAATCAGGAAAAAGCTAAAGAATTGCTGCCATATGACTCAGTTATACAATTCCTAAGCAGGCACCTAAAGACTCTCCCTGTATTGGAGATACATCTATATTTCAGTGCTGTCCTATTCAAAATAGCGAGGATGGTATATTTATACAATAAAATTCTATACAGCATAAAGGAAAAAAAAAAAAAAACGGAATTGAAAAATATTATTCTGAGTGAATTCACTCAGGCCCGGAATGACAAGCGCCCTATGTGTCCTCTGGTATGCAGATCTTAGACTTTTATTTTTAGATAGCTGTGCTTAAGTTGGAGTGTTAATAGAGACCAGGTAGCAAAAGAAGGAGCCATAGAGGTGAAGCGGTGTGGGAAATCTCTGAGGGAAGAAAAAATAGTAAGACACATACTATCTGAAAATAGAGGGAAGGGATATTAGATGAGGAAAGGTTAGAGGTGTATGGGAGTAGAGGGTAGCGGAAGGTGCTTTGTGAGGGTAGTCAACCTAAACTAAGGATGTATGTAGATGCCATATAGAAACCACTACTCTATAAGCTAACTAAAACTGATTTTTTAAAAGGAGCTTGAATGGAAGTACACTGCGTGTTTGTCATATGTTTTCAAACCAAAATCCCAGTGCGGAATGTGGGATCCCTCCTTATGTGCTGCTGGCTACAGAGCCCCCAGAGGCTCTCAGAGAAATTCCCTTGCTCTTGGCAACTCACCAGAACCTAACAGCACATCCCTATCACTGAAGGTACCACACATCTAGACACAGGTCACCTAGAAACCAAGCTGGAACTGAGATGGATGCAACCTTTCCACATTAGTAACTGAAAATTTGATTAACATTTGTAGTTCTGGAAGGTGCTATTCAGGCTACTAGGAGAAAAAAGTCGTCTGTACTGAGCTGCCTGGCAAGATATGCTCAGTGGTTACAACAGTGACACGAATATTCTGAGTGTAACCAATTACTTCCTGATTGGATTTGAGGCCTTGTCCATGGGAGGAAATGCATGCCTGGAACTGTAGAACTGGTCAAAAGCCTATGACCAAGGAGGTTAAAGGACCCCTGGGGGAAGCTACTACTGATGCTTTGCCAGACATCCAGATATAGTTAAGCTGTGTTTTAAATATATATGTTCCTAATGATAGACTACTGTGACAGTTTGAATGAAAATGTCCCCCATAGGCTCCAAGTATTTGGATATTTTGTCCCAGGTGATGGCACTGTTTTGGGAGGTTTTAGAAAGTGTGGCTAACCTGGAGGAAGCACGTCACTGAGGGTGGGCTTAGAGAATTCTTAAGCCTTGATGGATCTCCAGTTGCTCTCTTGTTTCTTGTGCCTATGTGATGATGTGAGAGCTTAGCTTCTGCTGCTCCTGCTCCAGCCACCTCCAGCCACCATACCTCCCTGACATGATGGACTATAATTCCCCTGGAATCGTAATCTCAAATACACTCTTCCTTCTATAAATTTCTTTGGTCAGTGTTTCTATCACAGCAACTAATACAGTAATTGGTACCAGAGAGTGGGCTGTTGGCTGTGAAGAACCTGACCATGCGGGGTTTTGAAAAAATGTGGAAGACTTTGGAAGTTTGGGCTAGAAAAGCAGTTACATACTGTAAGCAGAGCTTAACAGGCCATTCTAGTAAATGCCTAGAAGAAAGCAGTGCTGAGAACAATGTAGTTCCAGAGGGAATTAAGGACTTAAGCAGCACTTGGGATATTTTGGCAAAGAGTCTGACTGGAGTCTGCCTTCGACTTAAAAGCTTGCCTGAGGCTAAGATGAAAGGCAATGGACTAATTTCTTTGGCTGAAGAAATTTCAAGACAGCCTAATGTAGAAATAATGGCATGGCTATTAATGGTGAATATTGTGCAGATCTACAGAGAAAGAGAGCAAATGGGGCAGAAAGAAATACAGTTTGGATTGAAAAAGAGCACTAGGAAGATAAATGTTGGAGCCCTGCTATGTGATGGAGAGGATCCCATTGATAAGGAGATTAAAGTGATTAAGGAGATTAATGTGATTAAGGAGATTAATGTCATTAAGGAAGGGCCTAGAGATTCTGATTTAAACAATGGAGAGACTGCCTCCATGGCAAGACCACACCCAGTTAAGCCTCCAACTTGTGAAAGGAAACTGCTGCAGGGACCATTGAAGAGAAAAGCTTCTAAAATGGATAAAGCAGGCTGGAGTCCACCCCAAACTTGCAGTCAAACGTGGCAGTGTTGTTCACCTGATGCTGGCTTTAGAGGCATAAAAAATGGAAGAGTGAAGGGGTCATCAATTCTTCCTCTGAGGTTTCAGAGAGTCTCAGAAGCCAGGCAGCATGAAGCAGGGATTCCCCTGCCTAGAGAAGGCCCTGGTAGGCCATTGTGTGAAGCTGTGAAGGTGAAGCCTGGTTGGCAGTGGAGACCCCAAGAAGTTCATGATGCCAGAGCTGTGAGGCATCTGCCAAGAAGACCTGCATACAGGGAGTGGTACCAGCACAAGACAGAGATGTGTGTTGTACACAGCAAAGCTAGAGAGGATGAGCCATCTAAGCCCTTTGAAAGTAAAGTCCCAGAAGTTGGATGTGGAGCTACTGGATTTGGTGTTTGCCCTGCTGGTTTTCGGTCTAGTGTTGGTCTGGTATTTCCATACTATGCCTCCATTGCTGCCTTTTGGAATGGTAATGGGAATTCGGTTCCACTGTATGTTAGGAATGTGTAATTTGTCTTTTGGTTTTATAGAAGCTTACAGTTAAGATATTTATCTGAGTCTCAGAAGAGACTTTGGATTATGGACTTTTAAATAGTATTGAGACTGATAATGACTACAGGGACTTTTAAAGTAGAACAAAATGTATTTTGCATTTTATATGGTTATGAGCCTGTGGGGGGCAGGGGGTGGAATGTGATGGTTTGAATGAAAATGTCCCCCATAGGCTCCAAGTATTTGGACATTTTGTCCCCAGATGAAGACAAATTACACATAGGTCTTAGAAGGTGTGGCTCTCCTGGAGGAAGCACGTCACTGGAGTGGGCTTAGAGAATTCTTAAGCCTTGCAGAATCTCCAGTTGTTCTCTTGCTTCCTGTGTGAGAGCTTAGCTTCTGCTGCTCCTGCTCCAGCCACCTCCAGCCACCATGCCTCCCTGCCATGATAGACTGTAATAACCGTAAGCTCAAATAAACTCTTCCTTCTATAAATTGCTTCAGTCAGTGTTTCTATCACAGCAACAGAAAAGTGACTAATACAATTACCATAACTCATAGTTTTGGTCAAAGAAGCCTCATTCAATAGTGAATAATGGTCAAAATGGAGACACATAAACTGGTTAAAGTGCTGAGAATAAGAGCCTGACAAATTCTTGTCACAAACATGATATTTATGTCACCCACTTTGAAGTCTGTTGAACATAATGGAAGAAGGTGAGAGAGGACAGTGGGCACTGAATGATGGGGAGGAGTGCAGTGGAGATCTGTTTTCTGGATATGAAGGGATGGAAGGAAGGAAAGAAGAAAAAAGAAAAGAGGAAAGGAAGGAAGGAAGAAAGAGAGAGAAAGAAAGAAAGAGAAAGAAAGAAAGAAAGAAAGAAAGAAAGAAAGAAAGAAAGAAAGAAAGAAAGAAAGAAAGAAAAAGGAACTGGAGAGTGGGAGAGAAACTCTTGGGAGGAAGAAGAGGGTCAGCTTGAGTAGAAGTGGGTTTAGAAAGGGTAGTTGGGGTGAATGTAATCACATACACTGAATACAATTATAGCACCAAAAATTTAATTAACAAAATAAAATCAATGCTTTAATAAATTTACAAAGAAAAAAGTATTCTTATGGCTCACAGTTTTGGAGGTTTTAGCTGATGATCCATTGGTCCCATTGCTTTAGGCTTCTGACAAGGCAGCACATCCCAGTTGGGGCATGTGGAAAATCAAAACTCCTCACTTCTTTACCCAGAAGCAAAGGGAAGAGGGAAAGACATTAAGCAAACAGGCAAATGATTCTGTAATTGTAAGTGAAACAGGAGCTGCAAATGGGATCAAGTATAGTTAATGTTTCCCTTTTGAACTCCCAAGAGTTTCTAAGAGATACATATAATAAAAGTAATTCACATAAAATGTCATCCAGGTCTGCTTCAAATGAGTTCATTGCAATAGTGAGACACTAAAAACTGTCATTATGGTATAAACAGAACTTTGTTCCTTTGTGTTTTAAGAATAGATTTTGATGTTTGAGCACAACTGTTAAGTTTAATTTTACTATATTCATGGCCCCTTTGTCAAATATCACGTGGCTGAAATTGCACTACTCATATTTGGGTCTTCAATTTTGTTCCATTGATCTATGGGTCTATTTTTATGCCAATACCATGTTGTTTTTATGACTATAGGTCTGTAAAATAGTTTGAAATATGGTATAGTAATCTCTCCAACCTTTTTCTTTGTGCTCAGGGTTGCTTTGGCTATCCAGGGTCTTTTTTTCTTGTTAATTTTGTAACCTGCCACTTTACTGAATGTGTTAATAATTTCTGGAGTATTCTGGTGGAACTTTTATGTGTTTCCATATGAATCTTAGGATTTTTTTTCCAATTCTGTGAAAAGTGTCATGGGAATTTTGATTCTCATGGCATTGAATCTCTACATGACTCTTGGTAGGATGGTCATTTCCACAATATTAATTCTTCCAATCCATGAGCATGGGAGGGCCTTCCATCTCCTGATGTCTTCCTCAATCTCTTCCTTTAACGATATAAAATATTCATTTTAGAGATCTTTGGTGTACAAGATATTTTATTTTATTTTTTTGCAGCTATTGTGAAGGGGAGTGTTTCCATGTGCTCTTTCTCTGATTGCTTGTTATTGGCATATAGAAAGGCTACAGACTTTTGTATGTTAATTTTGTAACCTGCCACTTTACTGAATGTATTAATAATTTCTAGAGTATTCTGGTGGAACTTTTGGCATCTCTTCGATATCATATCATCTGCAAAAGGGGATAATTTGATCTCTTCTTTTCCAATTATTGCTCCTTTAATTTCCTGCTCTTTTCCTATTGCTCTTCAAAGAGTTTCAAGCAGTATGTTAAAGAGAAGTGGAGATAGTGGACAGCCTTGTCTGGGTCCTGATTTCAATGGGAATGATTCCAGTTTTTCTCCATTTAGAATAATGTTGGCTGTAGGTTTGTTATATATGGCTTTAATTATTTTGGACAATTATGTTCCCTCCAGTCCAGTTCCTTCTAGGACTTTGAACACAAATGCATATTGAATTTTGTCAAAGGCCTTCTCTGCATCTCTTGAGATGACCATATGATTCTTGTCTTTGAGTCCATTTATATGATTTATGACGTTTATTGACTTATGTATACTGGATAAAGCCAACTTGATCATGGTGGATGATCTTTTTGATGTGTGTGTGTACGTGATTTACAAGTATCTTGTTGAGAATTTTTGCATCTATGTTCATTAGGATATAGGTTTATAGTTTTCTTTTTTGCTTATATCTTTACCTGGCTTTGGTGTTAGAGTAGTGCTGGCTTCATAGAAGGAATTTGGAAGTTCTCCCTCCATTTCTAT
>NW_008331125.1:2300430-2301502 GCF_000622305.1 Nannospalax galili | reverse complement strand
CAGATTGTTTTCTTTGTTTTGATTTCATTGATTTCTGCCCTGATTTTTGTTATTTCTTCTTGTCTGCAGGGTTTGGGTTTCATTTGTTGTTGCTTTTCAACTGTGTTGAGTTGCAATGTTAACTCATTTATTTGTGTTCTTTCTGATTTTTTTTGATGTAAGCACTTAGAGCTATAAACTTCCCTCTAAGGACCACTTCCAGCAATACTTTTATTTCTTTCTTAATTTCTTGTTTGACCATTCATCATTCAGGAGTATGTTGTTTAATCTCCATGTGTTCATGTGGTCATTAGGGCTTCTTCAGCTGTTGATTGTAAGCTTTATTGCATTGTGGTCTGATAGAACGCATGGAATTTTTCAGTCTTTTTGTATTTGTTGAGCTTTGTTTTGTGCCCCAGTACATGGTTGATTTTGGAGAAAGTTCTATTGGGTGCTGAGTAGAAAGTATGTCCTTTGGTGCTTGGGTGGAATACTCGGTAGATGTCTGTTAAGTCCATTTGATATATGGTATTGTTTAATTCAGATGTCTCTGTTAACTCTCTGCCCTGTTTACCTATCTAGTGGAGACCATGGGGTATTGAAGTCCCTTACTATTAATGAATTGGGATTAATCTGGGTCTTAAAGTCCTGTAGTATAGTTTTTATGAAGTTGTGTGCACCAGTGTTTGATATGTTCATGAATGTAATATCTTCTTGATTCATTGTTCCTTTTATCAAAATGAAGTGGCCTTCTTTATTTCTTTTTATTCATTTTAGTTTAAAGTCTATTTTGTCAGATATTAATATTAGAATTGCTACACCTGCTTTTTTCTTAGTACCATTTGCTTGGTAAATTTTTCTCTATCCTTTCACTTTAAGATAGTGTATGTTCTTGAAAGTGATATGGGTTTGTTGCAGACAACAAAAAGATGGATTTTGTTTCTTAATGCTTTCAACTAGCCCATGTCCTTTGACTGGGGAGTTCAGTCCCTTGATATTTAAAATTATTATTGAAAGATGTGTATTGATTCCTGTCATTTTGATTTCTGTTTGTATTCTTGGTCTAACTGTGCATTTTCACCATTATACCTTC
>NW_008331125.1:2299986-2300342 GCF_000622305.1 Nannospalax galili | reverse complement strand
TTTTGTGGACATGAATTCCTTCAGCCTATTTATGTCATGGAAGATTTTTCTCCCCCCTAAGACTATAATAGACATTTTGGCTGGGTATAGTAATCTGGGTTGGCATCTGTGGTCATTTAAAACTTGGAATGCTTTGGTCCAGGCTCTTCTGGCTTTCGTAGATTGCACTGAAAAGTCAGCTGTAATCCTAATGGATTTTCCTTTTTATGTGACTTGTTTCTCTTTTACAGCTTTCAGTATTGTCCCTTTGTTTTGTACATTTAGTGCTTTTACTATGATGTGCAGTGGAGAGTTTCTTTTCTGGTCCTGTCTGTTTGGTGTTCTATATGCTTCTTGTATTTGTATGGGCATGTCTT
>NW_008331125.1:2236255-2299884 GCF_000622305.1 Nannospalax galili | reverse complement strand
TAAGTTTGGTCTTTTTATGGTGTCACACAATTCCTGTAATTCCATTTTTGTGATTTCTTAAATTTTTCATAATCTTTGCTTAAATGGTCTAGTTTCTCCACTTTATCTTCCGGTCTTGATACTCTGTTTTCCATTTCATTCATTCTATTGGTGAGGCTTTCTCCTGTCGTTTCTAATTGGCTTACTGAGTGTTTCATTTCCTCTTTCATTTCATCACGAGTATTCTTCAATATTTCTCTTTTTTGAATTCATTCATAAGTTTATCCCTATCTTCCTTCAGTTCTTTGATTTCTTTTTTTGTGTGTTCTGTAAATTCATTGAATTCTTTTATCATGTTTGTAATTGTTCTTTTGAGTTCCATGCCCTGCATTAAATGTCTAGGGGGTTTTCATTGTACTCCTCTAGAGGACTTTTGGTATTTTGTGGGGATGTTTTATTTTGGTTTTTCATATTACTATTTTTTCCTCTGTGTTTTTGACATGTGAATTTCTTTTGTAGCTTCTGATTCTTGTGTGAGACTCAAGCCTTTAAGTCTCAAGCCTTCAGGTTTAGGTCTGCTTCTTTTTGTAAACTTTATGTGTCTTTGTGGCTTATTTTTTGGGCATGAAAAGCTGGTTCCTCTAAGCTTCTGGTTCTCTCTTTTGATTTTATATTGGAGTGGCCAGATTGCTTTTGTCTTCAGGAGTTCCCACAGAGGCCCAAGTCAGATGAGGATCAGATGCTCTCAGGCTTTTTTCTAAGGTCTGGATCCCTCCAGGAACGATTTTGGCCTCAGGAATTTGGGGGTTGGACTGGCCTGCTGGTCTAGGGCAGCTGGTGGCTGTGCCCCCTGGAGATGCAAAGGAAGATGGGAATGGTAAGTGGGCCCCAGGGGCTCCTGGGACTGCACTGAGGAACTGGGTTGGTCTGGACGCAAAAGATCAAGTAGAGAAAAGGTCAGCCCCATCGTCCAGGACTAAGGCTGGTGGGTTGTGCAGACCCAGGGAAGTAGAGGGAGGTGAGGGCATGGCCAGGCCCAGAGTGTTCTTGGGGATGGGAGAAGGAACTGAGTTGGTCTGGATGCAAAGGATCAGGCAGCAGTGGTATTTCCCCAGGTGTCTGGGGGACCAGGACAAGGTATGGGACAGGACCCAGGCTAGGAGGAGAGACCAGTGGGCGAGAAGGGAGAGTGAATGAGGCTGGGGGAGTCAAGGCACGGAGGGCGTGACCGACTTACCCTGGAAAGAGAGGCCTGCAGGTAGGAGAGAGCCCTGCGGGTCATGCAGGCCCAGGGAAGCAGAGGACAAACCAATTTATTTTTACACTTAATTTCCTTTGAGGATCTGAAAAATTCTTATATGTTAATAAAGTATTGAGTTCAGACATTAGAAAGAAAAATGAAATCATTTATGAAGAGCCATTGTTGACCCAATTCTTGTGAGACTTGAGGAGCTCAGGCAGATACAGTATAGTAGAGAAACTTAACTGAGCTTTTCTGCTTCTACTCTCTGTTACCCACCAAAGCCAGAACATTTCTGATACAAATGTATTTTTTCCAAAATGAAAGTTATTTGCATTAGCACATATTATTTTTACAAAATAACTGGCTTCATAATGTTATTTATTTATTTATTTATTTATTTATTTATTTATTTATTTATTTTGTTTTTGGAGACAGGGCCTTACATAGAGTAGTCTGACCAGCCTTATACCCATTGTACAACAAAAGATGACTTTGAACTCCTGATCCTTCTGCTTCAGCCTCTCCAATGCAGGGATTACAGGTGTGTACCATGAGTTTCAGCTAGCATTATGTAATTTTTGTACATGTATGGAATGCAGTTTGATTATATTTATCCTTTTACCAATTTTATCTTCAGTCCCCTTTCTATTGATTCAGTTCATCTAGATATACACATACAAAAAAATCAACAAATTAAAAAAATGAGTTATATTTGAGGAGGAAGCATAAAAATTAAGTCATGTTAAGTAGTAGAGGTAATAAACATTACCATTGAAATCTACCTGATGACTCTATAGACATACACAGGTGCCAAGGACCTGAGTGCAACCGACCATGACTAGTAATAATCAGATATATACAGATTAGAGATGCATGCACCAGCATCTAATTGTTATTAGCAAAAACAATGAGTATTTTTTTAAAGAACCAGTATATTTTAAAATGAAATGGAGATCTTTTTTAAAGGTTAAAAACTCATTCAATTTTATGTCTTACAAGGCTTATACTGAGTTCAATATTGTATAACTTGTATTAATTCAACTGTGAACCTAAAAATTTTATAGCTACTTTTGAAAGAGATGTATCTTTGCTCTGGAATTTCTTATTGAGTACGTTTAAGCTGTAATGAAATGCTTCTTCTTAAAAGAAATAAAATATATTTTAAAAAGTCTACAAATTTATGAGATACTGTGATGTTTTTAGTATATGTATACATTATATAATATTTAAATAAGATTAAATATTTCTATCTGTTCAAGCACTTATTATTTATTTATGATGAAAATATTCAAAACCCTTCTACCCTTTTAAGTAACCCACAGGCCCTGAGCAGATACCTGAAGTTCATCAGTTAAGGAAGATAAAAATCTCTGCTTACATAATCCAAGTCGCCACAAAGCAATTTTTTTTCCCATATACCATGGATCTCCAGTGCTGGGAAAAGAGCTTAGAAATTTGAAAAGTACTTTACAGCCTCAGAAAGACTATCAATGAGAGCTGAGTTAGTTATAAAAGCCAAGGACCAAGCCAGGTTTACAGAACCATTGTATATGGAAAAAAAAAAAAGGGAAATGTCTTTAAAGTGAAACTCTATGACAGTATGGATATCAGCAAAGTCTTAGCTCAAAACCTGAATCTAGAGCAAGATAGAATCCAGATGATTCCAGAATTGATATGCAAAGGTGAAAATTCCCTAGAGAATCAGTTTATAATGACCAAACAATTCAAAACAAATCGTCTGGAGTAGATGGAAAATTAAACATGTGGAGTCACTTTCAATTATGGAGCATGAAGAAGCAGTACAGATATCAAGTGTTTCAAGTGTTTTCTTTCTTGCATTTAATCTAAAATCTTTATTTTTCTGAAAATATATTAGATATAATTATCATTTCACTGTACATATTGCTTGTGGGTGTTTTAAGTTGCAATGAAGGCCTTTTCTACACAGAATATACAGAGTACATTGCTAGTGTCTATAGTCATGTCACTATGAATTAGCACACCACATCATCTTACTACTATCTAGTTACAGTGTATTTCTTGATAACAATCTCCACTTTGTATATTTACCCTTCCCAAACAGTGAGTTTTCGGGCTAAGTATCTAGGTGTACACAGACCCAGAAATATTGGCTTGGGTTTTTCATGGCTTTATGGGAACTGTGATATTTTTCACAAGCTTCATTTTGCTTTGCTTTGGCTTTGAATCTCTGAAGGTACAACTGGTATAGCCCTGGTGTGAAAATCCATTGTAGTCTCTACTGTGGTTACTTTTCCATGCAGCCAGGGTGAAAAATCAAGATCAGACAGAGTCGGAAGACATGGGTGATTGACACAGCAGAGATGGACAAAGCTGTCTTTGCACTGCCTCTGATAAACCACGTTTTGAACACAACTGTTTTGTTATTTTAATACAGATCAGTCTTTTGCAGAGGCCAGAAATGTAAATGCTATGTTCATTTATGCTGATTTTATCAACTAAAGGTTAAATCAAAATGTTTTAACAACTTCAAAATAACAAGAGTAGTTTTCTCCAATCAGTGAAAACAAAGGATCATTATAATGCTAAAATCACCATTGTTAAGAAGCCTCTTAAAACGTATTTGGCTTAAACCTATATTTCTTTAAGAAAGCAACATTATCTAAAAAAAAAAAAATGACAAAAGCAAAGGAAAACTTGATCTTTTTCTAACAAGATTCATTTTACAAAGTAAAAACCCTATATTAATTAATATGCAACTCTGCCAGTCAGGTAAAGTTCTGACAATGTGTATAAATGCAGTATTAATTTTTTTATATGATTACCATTATTGATGAATGATATCTATGTCGAAAACAAGTGAGGAAAAGTAAAGACTGTGACTATTGTAGAGGATATTGTGGTTTTAATCATTCATTATTTCATATTGACAAGGTCCAATTCTATATTTTTAACAACAACAAAAAAATCTTAGGTCAGTTTTTATGGCTTTTCCTTAGAAAATCTCAGGAAAGATAAGAAATGACTGCTTTCAAAACAGTTTTGTATACCCTACATGTAATATTATACTATCTTTTGCTCAGGTAGACTACCTACCCACAGTATTACAGAATTTATGTCTATTTCTGATCTCAGTCTAAACTGTTCAAAAGCAAGCCATGATTGGCACTTTTGCCATCTGCAAGCAAATTTTTTTTGTTAAATTCTTATTTACTGTGGCATACAAACAAGTATACTGGGGCTGAAGAGATGGCTTAGTACTTAAAAGCACTGGCTGCTCTTGCAGAGGACAGGGGTTCAAATCCAGAAACCCACATGGTGGCTAACAGCCACCTGTAACTTCAGTTCTAGGGGATCCGACCCCTCTTCTGAGCTCTGTGGGTGGGCATTGCATGACACAGACACACTTGCATACATGCAGGCAATACACTCATACACATAAAATAAAAATAATAAATAAAAATATCTTAAAAAATAAGCATACTGAAAATTCATGACACCAACATAGCAATCATATTTTATATTATTTGAAGATACAAAATGTTCAACAATATCTGAATTCATATTTGTAAACTCAATAGTCTGGCACTTATATGTCCTATTTTCTTCATAGCCACAGTTTGATATACTTTATTGAGTTTTTATGGCATGTCATTTCAGGAATTCATTACTATTTCTAGAGTTATCTGTTTGATGTAAAAATCTAGTAATAGAATAACTTGGTATGATTAGTTAGCTCTTACATATGAATTCTCAATGTATTTTTAAAGTTTAAAAAATTTATTTTTATTTTATACGTATGATTGTTTTGCCTGCATGTTTGTGAGTGTACCCATGTCATACAATGCCTGTGGAAGCCAGAAGAGGGCACAGGATCCTTGAAAGTGGAGTTATGTTTTGTTGTTAGCTACCAGGTGGGTGCTGTGGACTGAACCTGGGTCCTCTTCAAGAACAGCCAGTGCTCTTAACAGTCTCCCCAAACCAGTAATGGAGTCCCTTATGTGTTGGGAAATCTAGCATCCTACATAAAGTTGACCAAAGTTTATGAGTTAGGTCTCAGACATAGTAATCAACTTGGATTTTGTCAGACTGGTCTTAAGACAAAATGATAAATATCCAATTATTAGCTGAAGTCAAGTTGTAAATTCTGTTCCAACAATGGGTTTCATTGTGCTGACTTAAATGTTAACGGGAACTGTATAAAATACCATGAAAAAGTGACCATGCATTGTCTCTACTTCCCTTATCTGGATTAGCCTGGTGCACCACCTTGTTGATTGCTTTACATAAACAAATAAGATAGTGCACACAAAATTGAAGCTCTCTTTGTGTTTCTACACAGGCAAAATTCTCTATGCCTCCCATCACAACAGTAAAAATTAATTGTAGTACATTCCTTGTCCAAATTTAAATGTTTTCATTCATACATATATATTTATATCTCCATGACAAGATACTAAATTATGCTGCTTTTGATGTGATAGTATTATATCTTATACATTATTCTACAAGATTCCTTTGTCTATTCACCATAACATTTAAAAATTACTCAGTAAACAATATAAAACTAGTAAATCTTATTTTTGTGAATAATAGTTTTCCTATTGTGTGTATGTATTTTTTAAACATAGCTATATATCTTTATATTCTGATGCAGTTCAAATCTCTATTCCTTCATTATTCGGTATTTGAGGAGTAGTTTCCATTTTTTCCTGTTATAAAACATGCTAGCTGATGTCCCTACACAAATATTTTGACGTGCATGTGTGCGTACGCTGATAATGGGAATGCTGACTTATAAAACATGTTTATTTTCAGCTTTACAAGTTTCTCTCCAAAGCTGTCACAATGATTTACATTCCCACCTGCTGTGTGTAAGTTCTACCTTCTTACATCCTCCTAGTGTTTGAAAGTCTTATACCTTTGATCAGTGTAATATTTTCAAATGACATCTGATTTTGCATTTGTTTCCTTACCAGTATTGTACTCATTCTTTCTTCCTTAATTGTTATGTACTTCTTGAATGACCAACCATATTCTTTGTCCAATTTCTGCTGGGTAGCTTATCTCATTGACACTGAAGTTGGGAGAGTTTTCTTATTTCCGGTAATGTTTGTTGGCTTTATTTTTCAATTTTTCTTTAATTATATTTTTCTTTATTGTCTCTTTTAAATATACAAGTTTTAAATGCTATTTTAGAGTCACCAATCTCCTAACCTTATTATTTTTTGTTTTTCGTCTGTTTTTGGAGCTGAGGACCGAACCCAGGGTCTTGCACTTGCGAGGCAAGCGCTCTACCACTGAGCTAAATCCCCAACCCCACCTTTTTATTTTTTTAAGAAAAAATTATTCTTTCCTAAATATTATGACAATATCAAATTTAAACAGTGCTTTCGAGCTTTTTTGTGTTTAGGCCATACACATAAGAATTTAGTGTGTAACTTTTTTTTTTTTCAGTCTTTTTGAGACAGGGTCTCCCTGTAACTCCAGCTGTCCTGGAATTCACTATGTAGACCAGGCCGGCCTTGAACTCACAGAGATCCACCTGCCTCTGCCTCCCAAGTGCTGGGATTAAAGGTGTGTGTAACTTTTTAAATGGACATGCATTGCTCCAGTGCCACTTACTGGTCATCAACATTATCCCGTTCATTTTACTTATTTATGTATTTATTTACGTGTATGTGTGTATAGTGTATATATGAGAGTATGTTTGTGTCAGTGTGCACATGTGCATGCTGTTGGGCATGCAAGTATGTACATGCGAGTAGAGGACAGAGGATGATAGTGGATATCAGGCTGTGCCCTACTCTAAGTTACTCTGCATGGTTTAAAACAGTACCTTTTCAGGCTGTGCTTTGCATGGGTGGTTTGATTGCATTTTATTAACAGCATTTGGCTCTATTTTTAGTACAAAGGCAGAGGCAGGATGCTCTGTACCTTCTTTTGCACATAGACAGCATCACCTGTCCAGTATCACCCATGAGGTATAAACTGATAAAAACTTACTTTGAAAATAAAATGGTACTATGTATAAACTTTCAAAGTAGATAAATGAGCATGTGGGTTTAGAACTACTTTAGTAAAGGCAGATTCAAGGACTTACAAAACACTCTAGACCAATGAAGTGTGCAACATGCTCCTCTGGACCCCACAAAGAGGATAGGTAACATTGTGATGCCAATAGCTGCAACAACCCACCATCTGAATACTTAGTGTGTGCATCAAGGAACTAACAGGCAGAGGATGTGTAATTGTTCTAAGGGCTACATCTTAGCTCTGTACCCACTTAAATTCCATCCATCCATCTGGGTGTGCCCTGCGTCTCATCTTTATCATCTGGTTCTTCTGGAGCTTGACTAGAGCCCTCAGCAATTCTCTAACTGGGTTCATTAGTCTTATTTACCCAACTACAGTGACTCCCTTTTTATCTATATTTCTCTCTCCTCCTATGCATCCAGGAACGCCTCTTTGAACTCCTTAAATTCCTTTATGGCCTTTTAACTGTTTTTAGTCATTTAAAAAATATTTTATTTTTTTTTTATGTGTATGAGTGTACTGCCTACATGTTTGTAAGTATACCAGTGTCATACAATGCCCACGGGGGTCAGAAGAGGACATTGAATCACTTGGAACTGGAGTTATGGATGGTTGTTAGCCACATGTGGGTGCTGGTACTGAACCTGGGTCCTCTGCAGGAGCAGCCAGTGCTCTTAACTGCTGAGCCATCTCTCCAGCCCCCTTCTAAGTCACTTTTTACATAGATACATAAATAGATGTAATTACTGTGTGATACTTATTGTGTAATCTGTGAGTTAATATTAGTAATTCAGATTGGAATAATAGAAGCTGTGGTTGACAAGGGCTAGCTATGAAAAGAAATCAAGACTGCTTGGCAAATCACAGCCTATGAAACTGAGGTAACTTGTGGGTTTGTTATTGTTCAGGAAGTTCTGACTTTGTGGAAATGTCCAAATGTATTCATCTATGATTCTGGCACCGTGTACTCATATCAATGCTTCCCGATCTTTGAGACTTCTGAATCCCTTTACCTGTGCTGCCCCAACTTCCCTATCTGCAGCCAAGTCAAAGGAAGACTAGCTAATGCAGCAATATTTCTGCTGTAGCGATTCCTCTGAGCACGTACTTCCAGTTACTGTTCCAGATAACTGATCTCCTCTAATAACACAGCGTTCTATTTCTTCTCTGGAAGTAGCCCTAGTTTTTCAACTGGAGTTGTCGGAGCATTTCCTAACTGATTATAGCCCTGAGCACAATGATAAAACTGTATTCTTAACTCAGAGGGAGATAGTCCATGTCAAATTGATTCTTCTTTATTTAATACATTTAGCTTTCTCTTTTCATCCATGCCCTCCTACAGAAATCCAATTGAAATTTTGTAATCATCTTAAAAGCAGTAGAGCTCAAAAATAGAAAAATAACACTTGGTCACTCATCAAAGAAAATTGAGCAAAATGTATAGCACATTTTAACTCAGTGTTTTTATGAAATAAAAGCAGTGATAACAATGAGAGAAGCAATTGCCTTTCATTGATACCTATGTAGTGGGTGCCAGGAAGCACTCAATGTGTATTAGTTCTAATCTTTACAATCACCCTCTAAGTCAGTCCGACTATGTTTTCACCAGTGTGAAAACACAGAGGAGAGTCCTTTAACCTTACAATTACGCAAACTTTTGGTATTTCTTTGTTCCTAAATTCAGCACTTCACACTGTTTTCATCCAACAAATGCTAGGCACCTAATATATGATTGGGGCATCTTAGATGTGTCTCTCAAGACTGAGAGTTTAATTCCTAAAGAGCTCCAGTTTGTGTTCTATATAATCCTGGACTGTTTCTGAATCTGAAAATAGCCTAGGGAATAGATCTGGAGTTAGCATTTTAGGTTCTATAGTTTCTTCAAGTAGAACAGCTTTATTTTAATTTGCTTTATACAGTGAGGCTTCCTATAAAATTAGTGTCATAAATTTGAGAGCTAATGATATGTATTAAGTATCAGAAGATTTCTAAGAGAATTTCATTATTCTATCAAGTTTTCTCTTAAAATTGTCTGCATTTGGTTTTGTTTGATTCCTAATCATTAAAATACATCCTTCACATCCAGTCCCTTCTGATGTGCTTCCTAGTTACTTCTCTAGAACTGGAGACCTAGTTCCAGCTCTCTTCCACAATTACAAAGTCAGGTAGAAATTGCTCAAATGTGCAGTGAAAAACCCACAGTTTGTAACAGAATGCTGGCAATACAAGAAATAGAATTCCATTACTTTTATTCTTGTGTGAAGCTAAACAATTTGCTCAACCTCTTTAAACATCAGATTTCTTAGCTGTAAACTGTGAATGACAGCAGTATTTTTATCCAAGGCTCCTTTAAAAATTAGATGACTATGAAATAGATGCCTCTCACTTATGATACATAACTGATAACTGTTACTTATAGCTATTAAGTGTTTTCTTCTATTTTCCAAGTCTGATGAAATAGTTAAGACATGAACAGGAGGCCATCTTCAGTAAGCTTCAGCGTGTCTCAGTTCCTGGTACTGCATTTGATCTCTTCACTTTCTAGCAAATGGTGTGTGGCTTAATTTGTATTATTTGTACGTATAATTTTTTGGGTTTTTGCTGTCATGTAGTGGCTCAAGAAATTACTTTTCTGAATTTTTGTTTCAGGCAGGGTCATGGTATGTAACCTTGGCTAACCTAAGATTCACTATGTAGACCAGTTTTAGTCTCAAATTCACAGTAATCCACCAGCCTCTGCCTCTAGGGTGCTGGGATTAAAGGTGTGTGCCACCATGCCCAGCTCTTTTCTAAATTAAAAAAATTCTATATTTCTAATGTAATGCAAGATTTATTTTCTCATTCTTCTATATAACTCTTTGTCATCATATTTATAGACATCATATAGATATAGGAACAGCAGTGCCTTCATGTTGCAGAGCAGAGGGCACATCCAGTGTGACTGTAATTAACACCATTAGAACTCTGACTTATTTCTTTAATAACCACATAATTAGAAGAAGCATTTCATTACAACAGCACTGACATATCCAATAACAATTTCCAGAGCTAAGATGCATCTCTTTCAAAATTGGCTGTAAATTTTTAGGTTTACAATTGGATTAATACAATTATACAATATGGTACTCAGTATAAACCCTATAAGATATAAAATTAAATGAGGTTTTAACCTTTATAAAAGATCTCCATTTCATTATTAAAATACACAGTTTCATACAAAAAGTTCATTTTTAATGCAATTAACACTAAGATGTTTGCACATGCGTTTCTAATCTCTATATATTTGATTATTACTAGTCACAGTTGGTTACTTATTTTTCATGCTTTTATTTTTAGTGAATTTTTCCAGGTACCTTCTCCTAGAAATATGGACCTTCAAATGAAGATTTGTTAGAAATGAGCCATATTTGCTGCAAAATTATCCACCATTCAGTGGACAGTCTCTACCCAGGAGAAGAGCCCATTGATTGCTTAACTGTAATAATCCACTGTATCATTAATGGAGGTTTTCACCCTGGGAAAGCATGAAGATTCCTTATTTTTTAATGCTTTACCCCTTTTTTCTGAATACTCAAAAATATTTTCTTAGACCTGCTGGGATCATTACAATGGACTTCTGAGTAAAAATGATAAATTTTACACAAACTTCTCTTTGTTTCTTGTTTTTAAATATTGCACCAACTTGGTGGTACCAAATTACCATACTCCTTTGACCAGAGAATTGTGTTTCAGAGTTCAGGCCATCTGTCTTTTCATGTTAAATATATTAAATAACCAGAAAAATGAAAATTTTTTCAGCAGGGCCTCCTATAGCCCAGACTGAACATCAAACTCACTATGTAGCTGAGCTTGGCTCTGAACGCCTGATGCTCCGGATCCTCCTTCTATCTCTCAAGTACTAGGACTGCAGGTGTGTGCCAAGAAACAGTTGAAGTTTTTATCAAGGAGCGATTAATGTCCATTGGATTTGAAATTTCAAGTCATCAAGATTTATTTTTTCTGAAAAGTACTGACTTAATACACACTCTCTCATTGTTTTATTACAGTTCCTTTGAATTAACCATCATGAATCTATACTTTTGTTTTGAAAGCTTAATTAATGACAACATATATTTTGTTATCATGGCTATTTCATACTTTGAAGATGCTCTATTACATGGTTGACATGTATGTATTCATATGGACTCTTTTCTTCAATCCTTTATATACATAGTGTTCTTGGTATGGTAAGCTGTCAACAAAATAATAATTTAAAATGCCTTCCCTTTTAGGCAATTTTGGTACACACTGAATCATTTCCTAAGCAGTAATGGAAACTTTCAGAGAACAGAGCACATTGTCTACCCTACCCCCTGAACAGAGCACATTCTTAATCAAAAAGTTATACATTCCATGCTATTAAGGCAAAGTAAGAATGGAAAAAGAAAAATGTTTAGCATGAATGTAGGAGAAACCAATAATAGAATGTGTCAAAAATATATTGTTTCACCACTCCAGGAAATTTCAAAAGCTAAAATCCATGAAAATAACTGAAATTGGAAAACAAAACATGATCACCTATCAGGAGTCACTTGTTCTGGTCTGAGTTGAAAGGCAGGTCCATTACACTACGTGCAGTGGGTCTCTTGTTTCCCTAGAAACATTTCAATGTGCTCATTACTGGTTTTAGTGGCATTAACCAGTTGTGTCTTAAAAGTACCCCTTGGCATCTCATATAAAGTGGTGTGCTTTCATACTCATTCAGGAGTTATATCTTTTACTTCTCCCTTCTACTAAGCAATATTATGCCAATCATCCTCAGTAATTAGAGCACTTTTCTTAGTTGGTGCTATTGTTCCATTTTCCTTATACCATACCCAACAATAAAGGGGTACATTGTTACACTGTTACAGCACAAATAAGCTTTAGTTCACTTGCTCATGATATTCATGTTTTCATCCTGTGGAGTAGTAGGTATAGATGCCTGTGGTAAACATGGAGGGCTCTGGCTGTATTAATCTCTTCTATGTCAAAATCAATCACAGGCCAGCAAGTATATTTTAGAGTCTGTCTTTACAGGAATAATTACTAACTTTCCCCCACATAGCATGGATGAAATGACACAGTTATTTTTTGGAAGGCTATTTTATAAGCAAATAACACCAACATTAGTAAATAACATGAAACTCTCAGAGAATTAGTCTACTACCACCCTGCCAATATTCCACTGCAAATGCAGGATTTCGGGGAAAATTAATCATATATTTTAGCAAATGGCACAAAATTTAGTCAAGTTGTTTTTTAAAAAAATATTCTATCTGCAGATTTTGGTGGCTTTGGACATTGAATTACTGCTTTTTCCAAAATCGAATGAATGCATAGGGAGAAGCCTTGGGTAAAATCTCCAGCTGTTGAAATTAATAGCACAAATTTTCCTTAGAAAAAGGTTATGATCATTAGAAATGAAGAAAAACTACTCTGTAGCAGATGACTTGAATTTAGGTATAGCTTAAAGATATTATTTGTGTCCACTTTTCTATCTTTCATGTGATAGTATAATTATGTAACCAATAGTTAAGTACCTTTGACTTTTCAGACATTATGCTGGGTGCTGGCAACACATTAAATGATTGCTATTCTAAAGGGTCTTACAATATAGAAATGAGACCACCTAATGTTTAGACAGTAAATAGTTTTAGTATATGATTAGGGATATGTGGTGGGTATAATAGGAATCATACCTAAATTGGTCTGGGAGGGTAGCATTGTTGTATGCTACTGTAACATAAAACTCGAAACTGGGTAATCTAGAAAGAACAGAAGATTTTAGAATTTTGGAGGCTTGGGAATTCAAGGTACAAGAGACCTTCATACGGTGAGGACTTGCTTTTCCGCATCAGTCCATGGCAGGATAAGAGCACGAACACCAGAGTGGTCAAGACAGTAGCTGAATTCACTGACTTTTTTATGTTTTTGCAAAAACAACTCACTCCTAGGATAACAACATTTACCCATTAGTAAGTTCCGGGCCCTCTTGAACTAATCACTAAATCCTATAGATTTCAATAGTCAACACTTAGTTGGGGGAGACACTTAGTTGGGGGAGACACTTAGAGAGGACATCTGAGGGAAGAAGGTGGAGTGTAGGCTAAGTTGTAAAAAATGAATAGGATCATTAAGTGTAGTATTATGATGGTGTTCTAAGAAGATAGTCATACCTATACAGGAAGACTTTGAGAGGAAGCAGGATATACTAGAAAAATCTTTAAGATGTTGAGTATAAAAGATAATATGAAAATAGGAAAGTGTCAGAAGGTAGGGCCTAAGGAGGATCACAGACTCTGTCTTTTATATGGAAATGTCTTCAACTTCAACTCTAACATGAAGGAAATGGAAAGCCAAGGTGTTTCAATCTACCATTTAACACAATTCAGACTGAATGTAAGAAATATTACTAGTAGTAGTGTGCAGGGCAAAGTGAGAATAGCTTCAGGAGGCTTTTGTTTTTCTTTTTCTTTTTTTTTTTTTTTTTTTTTTTTTTTTTGGTCTTTTTGAGGCAGGGTCTCCTTGTAGCCCCAGCTGTCCTGGAACTTGCAGGAGGCTTTTAAAGTCCTCCTGATGGGAAAGGGTGAACCTCCATGTGTAAGGAAATAGATAGGGTATAAGGTCTTCATGTCAACCAGATTTGCAGACAGATTTTTATGTGTATGAAAAAGTAGTAGAAAAATCAACAATGACATGTCTCCTACTTAATTAGCCACAAGACTTGGTATGCTATTCACTGAGCTAATGCTCAAGCTAGAGAAACTAAGAAATTTTTTATGTTGTTTTTCATAATATTAATGTGATTTGCTTTTCTTTAGATTTATTTTAGTTTTATTTATGTCTATGTGTATATATCTGTCTGTGTGTATGCCACCTGTTGCTGTGTGACACTGTTCCTGGGAGACGTGAATGAAGGCTTACTCACCCCTCATAGGGAACAAAGGACAGATAAAGGATGCCACCAAAGTCTAACTTGGTTAACAATGAGTTTATTGGTTACTTGCGGGAGTATGAGTGTGCTGGTTAGTTTTTGTCAACTTGATACAAACCAGAGTCGTCTAGGAGGCAGGAACCTCAATTGAGAAATTTCTTGCCTCAATTGGCCTGTGGTGATGTCTGAGGCATTTTTTAAATTGCTGATTGATGTAGGAAGGCCCAGCTCACTGTGGCAGGTGCTATCCCTGGGCAGGCGAGTTTGGACTTTATGAGTAGCTGCAAGCCATGGGGAGCAAGCTAGTGAGTGCATTCCTTTATGGTCAGTGCTTGTATTAGTTACTTGTCTTTTGCTGTGATAAAACATCCCAGCCAAAGGAATTTATAAAAGTAAGAGTTTATTTGTTTACAGTTCCAGAGGAATTAAAGTTGGTCATGGTGGGGAGACATAGTAGCAGGAAGTGGCCAGAGGAGAAAGCAGAGGCTCACATCTTTAGGCAAGCACAGGAAGCAGAGAGTGACTGGAGATCCTGCAAGGCTTAAGAACTTTCTAAGCTCACCCCCAGCGACAAGTTCCTCTGGCATGGCCACACCTTCTAAGACCTCCAACTATAGTACCATCAACTGGGGACAATATGTCCGAATACATGGAGCCTATGGGGGACATTCTCATTCAAACCACCACAGTGCTTCAGCTTCTGCCTCCAGGTTCTGACCTGATTTCCTGCCTGTCTTCCCTCAAAAATGGACTGTGCCTTCTAAGATGAAATAAACCCTTCCTCTCCAAAGTTGGTTTTGATCAGTGTTTTATTATAGCAAAATGAAACCAAACTAGGACAATGGATCTGGGGCTAATATAGGATCAGAAATGTCTCAAAGACAGCTACATCACCCAAACCTACCTAGCATGAATGACAGCTTATGGAAGCTGGAATCCTGGGGTTTACCGCACAACTTGGAGCAACCGGGCAGATTGGAGAATGTTTCTTTCAGGTAGCTCGGGTAGCTTGAATCTCTTCAAGGTACTGTGGGTAGTGTCTCACTTTTCCAGGTAGCTTAATTTTTCTGAAAATGTCTTTTGCCAATCTTTGCTGCTTCTATACATTAAAGCAGGGAGGGGTCTAGTAAATCTGATCAGTTTCAGGGATTTTCTGAAGATTTTGAGTTGCTTACTTCCTGAGTTGGGGAGCTTTCCTGTAGAATGGGATGCATCACCTCCCTTTAGAACATTCTGGGTCTTAAGTGTTTCCCTCCAATATGGAATATTTTGTTTCTGAGGAAATTGCTACATAATGTGTGTGCAGGTGACCACAGAGGCCAGGAGAGGTTGGATTCCTTGGAGCTGGAGTTACAGGTGGTTGTGAGCCACACAACAGAGCTACTGAGAACCAAACAGAGTTCTGTAAGAGCAGTGAATGCTTTTAGCCATGGAGACATCTTTCCAGCTCCACCACAGAATTTTATTAATATTCAGGATAGCTTGCAATCCAAAGATACTAATAGTGGGAAGCAGTAGTGTACACAGAGTAGGAAGAACTCAGCGCCTTATATCCTGAAATCACATTCCCAGAACACTCTTTCATGAGCCATAATGCTCACAAGTGATGTTCTCTTTTCAAAAGTCTTTTTTTTTTTAACTTTTACAAAACCTTCGTGAATTTCATACATGCATATAAGGTGTTTTGATCAAATCCATGTCCACTCCCTCCCCTCCAACATTCCCCCCTCTGAAGAGGTAACCCTAAAATCTTTTAAGGATTAGATACAAGCTCCCATATACTTTTGACATTTTTGGCGTTTGGAACAGAGTATGTTGCTAAGAGGCACAAGGACATTTTGATTTTTAGTCAAGAAACTGGCTACATTTCTTTGGGGTCTTTTTACCCTAACTGCCTAGCCAATTCCTGCCTCCTGTTGTTATCACGCCATCCTCTGTAGGAGTTACCCAAATTGCCAATAGGGAATCGGTGAAGAATGTCAGAAGACTTAATATTTGTTCTTGCTGTGTTCGGAAAATGTGTGAAAGCTGTAACATCTTTTTGCGTGGATTAGGAAAAAAATATGTTATGTTCAAGTGGTAACTTTTTTTTTAACTTTAAAAAAATTTATTGAGAATTTCATACATGCATATAAGGTACTTTGATCAAATCCATGCCCACTTCCTCCCCTCTAACTCCTCCCATATCTCCCCATCACTTTTTCCTGAACAACTTTGTGTACTTATTCTTTTTTTTCATGGGGATTTTTGCTATTCTAATATTCCCCCCTCTGAAGAGGTAACCCTGAAATCTTTTAGGGATAAGAGCTCCCAAATAGTTTTGATGTTTTTGGCCATTGGAATAGAGTATGTTGCTAAGAGGCCCAAGGACATTTTGATTTTTAGCCAAGAAACTGGCTATTTTTCTTTGGGGTCTTTTTACCCTAATTGCCTAGCCAATTCCTATCTCCTATTCTTCCTATTCTTATCACACTTTCATCTAAAGAGGTTACCCAAATTGCTGATAGGGAATCAGGATGCAGACTGCTCTGGCTTCTTCCATGCTGAACAGGGAGGTAGGGTGAGGCAATTGGGATAGTCCTTCAGTGGGTCTATCTAAAAGACTCCTAAATAGCATGACTCTTAACTATAGGGAGTAAAGAAAATCGTTGACTGGTGCCACTAGTCAGTTGAGGGGCACTTAGGTTGCTTCTATCTCTTAGCTATTGTGAAAAGAGCAGCAACAAACATGGTTGTACAAGTGTCTCTACAATAGGATGAGTCCTTTGAGTATATACCAAGGAGTGGTATAGCCAGGTCATATGGTAGGTTCATTTTTAGTTTTTAAAGAGTTCTCCACACCGTTTTCCATAGAGGTTGCAAGAGTTTGCAATCCCACCAGCAGTGAACATTCTCCTTTCTCTACATCCTTGCCAACATTTGGTATCGTTTATTCTCTTGATCCTAGTCAGTCTAATTGGGGTAAGGTGAAACGTTAGGGTGATTTTAATTACATTTCCCTAATTATTAATGATGTTGAACCTCTTTTTAGATGTTTCTTAGCCATCTTTATTTCTTCCTTTGAGAACTCTCTGCTTAGATCTTTAGCCCATCTTTTAATTGAGTCTTTTTTTTTTTTTCTCTTGTCTTTGTTTTTTGAATTCTTTATATATTCTGGATGTTAAACCTCTGTCACTGGTGAAGACTTTTTCCCACTCTGTGGGTTTTCTCTTCACTTTTTTGATTGTTTCTTCTGCTGTTGTGCTGGATAGTTTTAGTGTCAACTTGACACACCTGGGTTGAGGGAGCCTCAATTGGGGAATTGCCTCTATTGGACTGGCCTGTGGCCAGTCTGAGGGGCATCTTCTTGATGAATGATGTGGGAGGGCCTAGTCCACTGTGGGTGGTGCCACCCCTCGTCAGGTGGGCCTGTATTGCATAAGAAAGCAGGCTGAGCAGGGGCCAGGAGAGCAAGCCAGTAAGCAGCATTCCTCCATGGCCTGTGCTCCAGCTCCTGCTTCCAGGTTCCTGCCAAGAGCTCCTACCTTGGGCTCCCTGATGAACTATGACTTGGGAGATGTAAGATAAATAAACCCTTTCCTCCCCAAGTTGGTAATGGTCAGAGTATTTTGTCACGGCAATGAAGAAAAAACTAGGACAGCTGTACAGAAGCTTTTAAATTTAGTGCGGTCCATTAAGTGGTAATGTATTTTAATTCTTAATTCCTTATCTCTTTTCAGGTGATGAGGATCCTGAAATCTTTCAGTCAGTAGTATAAATGGGTTGGTCCTGCAGTAAGAAATTATCAAATATTTCTACATTGAAAAAGCAGAAGAAATTATTTTTAGAAATAACTTGAGGAAAAAAAAACTCAAGATGAATTAAAATCTCAAACTGAGAACTTTCCATTTAAAATGTAATTGACTGTTTAGTTGCTTTAGTATCGTTTTGCAAAGTTGAATAAAGTTTCAATTTCTCAAAAAAAGGGCAGAAAATATATGAATCTGGTGTCATGGATATGGGTATCTTTCAGTTTCAGCATATTTTATTGCTTTAGAATCTCACTTGAATGTTTTTGTGTGTGTATATGTGCCTGATGTGCTTATGTATTTGCCTGTTCTCATGTGTGTGTCCATGTATGTGTATGAGTGCACATGCACCTGTGTGTGCATGTGTGGACTTCCAAAGTTGATGTTGAGTGTCTTCTTCTGTTGCTCTCCATTTTATTTATTGAAGTTGGGTCTCCCGATGAGCACAGAGCTCCCAAATTAAAACTAGTCTTGCAAGCCAGCTTGTCCCAAGGATTCTTTGTCTCTGCCTCTTAAGTGCTGGAATTATAGACGGCCACCCCACTTGCCTGGTTTTTCCTGGGTTCTGGGAGTCTGAACATCAGTCCTCACCCTTGCACAATGAATGCTTTATCCACCGAACCGTCTTCTCAGCTTCTCACTTGAATATTAAATATTAGAACTTGGGGCCAGAGAGATGGCACAGTAGTTAAGAGCAACTGCTGCTCTTGCGGAGAACCCAGGTTCAGTCCCAGTGCTTACAGTTTGGCTCACAATACTCTGAAACTCCAGTTCTAGGGGATCCAACATACTCTTCAGGCCTCCAAGATCACTGAATGTGATACATACTTATATTTGGAAAACCACTTATACGCATACAGTAAAAACAAATCTTAAGAAAAGATAAATATATTAAAACTCATGGAGTTATTTGATGAAGCAAAACCAGCCTCACATTTTCATCTCTTTTCTGCTTGAACATAATTTTTGTGGAAATGCCTAGGATAGGTATTAAAAAGTACACACTACATAGTTTTTTTTCCAGAAAGGAAGTAAGAATAACATACATAATAAGAATCATACAAAATACTGAGAAATCATGCATAAGAAAAGATGTAGCTGCTACTAAGAAATTTGCAAAGTCTTAAGTAAAAGAGGTAGCATTTGTAAAAGCTCTGGGGAATTTGAAAGTTAAAGGATGGGACCCACAAAAGTTTGGGATTCTGAGTAGAGGATCAAGGATGAGTAGCACTTAGTTCTATGTCTGATAGCCGTAGGGAACATAAACCAGACTGTCTTGAATCTGTTCTATAAAAGCAGAGAAAAATGACAGGTGCAAGAATAGCTTGTTTAATCACTCAATGACCAAGTTTTTATAGCTCTTCTCTATGGCTTAGAGTTAAATTTTATTTTTAGTCCCAGATGATTAGAGACAAATGCAGAAATTAGTAGAATAAATTAGGGTTTTACTTACATTACTAAATTCTTACATTAAAGTCTTTCTGATAGGATGAATGACACAATGGCTATGAAAAAATTTCTTTCAAATTGGACACTGTCAAGCTGCACATTAATGTGCTTTTGATGTGTCAATGGAGTTTTTATGAAACTAAAAATTGTAATCTTGAGACAAATGGTCCTGTAGTTTCAGCAACATTAGAAAAGATCATGTGAAATATTGTGTATTAAAATCTGTTTACTCAGTAGATGATACATAGTGGGGAGGCTACAATCTGCTTATTCTAAGTTTAGTAAATCTGTGATTTGGTGTTTCATATCAATTTGAAGTCAGTTATTAACCATTATTATATCAAATATTGGTTATCCTTTGTCTAATTGTTTCACAGGTAGTCTTCCCTTTTTCAATGTTTATTTCTTTGTTTTTCTCATTTTCTGTGGCTTCTTGCAATATACTTAAGCCCAGAAAATTTCCTCAGCTGTGTGCAATCTAGTAAGGGATCATGCATGATATTCTTTGCTACTTTAGTATTTGATCTCTAGCATTTTTTCTTCCTCCTTAGATTTTCTATCTCTCTGCTTACATTAGTTAACTGTTCTTTCATGATTTCTATTTTATCCAGCAGAAATCTTAGTGCATTAATTATTAAAATTTCCATTCTCATAATCCAACCTTTCTGCTATTTCTGAGTCTGGTTCTGGTTGTTCAAACTGTATTTATTGCTCTTATTATATATCAAGTTTTTTTCTTGTATCTCAGGTACTGGTAAAAGGACTTGCTATACATGGGCTTTTGGTAAAGGAGTGGCAAAGGCTGGAGTGAGGGGACTACTGAGCAGTTCTACAGGTAGATCTGTCTTGCAATGATTATGTTCCTATGGACTGTGAAATTTAGAAGTGCTTTCCAGTCCTCCTCCCATTCCTTTCAATCAACACTGTGGTTAGAGTGGACTGCCATTGGCTATTTTCCTCTTCAACAAGGAAAGATAGAGGAGATTGGAGTTGAATGATTCTTCCCCCCTGTCAGTTAGGTTCTGATAAAACCCACCAGGTTAGGTTATAGTTAAGTAATTTCTCCTGACAGATGTTATTAAGAAAATGTTACCATTTATTTCAAAACGGCTACTTCTCCCACCTGCTGCTACCAGGTGTAGGAAGGGAAATTTTTTCTCCTCTGCTCCCCGTGACAATCTGATTGAGCTTCTAGAAATGAAAGTTACAGAAATGTGGGGCTTGCAATATCTGAATCCAGTGAAGTTTTTATGGCTTGAACTTTTCCACACTGAGTTTCCGACAGCTCTCCAGCTATAGTTCAGCATTGTTTCATACGGAGGTCTGTTCCTACAGGCCAGGAATCTTTGGGCACAGTGGTGTCCCCTATTTGCTCATCTCTCTTTTACATTAAAGAATAAGCAATGATTTTTTCGGTCTCTTCAGATTTTCATATTTCATTAGGATGCAGTGGCAACTTTCATATCATACTAGAAATAAGAATTCATTGATGCAGTTATTAACCGTTCAATAACTAGGTATTGAATATGGTATTGGTGAAGAATGTTTTTTTTTTTTAAATAATCTTCAGGTTTTCTAAACTTCCTAGTCTTAACCAATAAATTGAGAACAATAAATTTAGGAAGACATAATCCAATTCTGTCAGAGAACAGCTATCTTCAACAATCCTCACTTATTTTGTTTTCATAAAGAGTAAACAATTCTAACATATGAGCCTCAAGAAAGGATAAAATGGACAGCCATTTTATCAGTGTTCTGAGAACTTATTAAAGTATCATGACTTTTTTGCTCTTTCAGTTATTCTATGCTAGCCTTGGGCTAGAGATAGAAATATCTATGTTGAAGTTTTTCCTTTGCTACATATTTGCTTAACTTCAGTATCAATATCTTCAGTAACAAAAGAATGTCCTGCATGAGGACAACAATTGTAGATGTGTATGTATATAGATTATAAGTGTATGTATTGTCTATACACATTATATTATTATATTTTTCATACTCTTTATCTAATCAGCAATAGTTTGAGAAGGCAGTCAAAAGTTACTAACCATTTTTATGTGAAAATTTAAAAGGCAGACTTGAAAGAGGTAAAGTTACCCACTGTAGAACAGAACGAATTACTAATCAACTTTATTACTAGTGCTAGAATTTGTAATAGTCTGTTTTCAGAAACATATTTATTTTTAAGAAATTCTTGTTTTCTCGGCTTCTGCCTTCCCTTATTTTTAACAGCCTGCACTTGTGTATCTTTGGAGGCCTGCTCAGGGCTACTGCAGCTACTGTGTTTGCAAGGACAGATAGCCAGAAATGTTCAAATTTCATCTCCTGAGATGGTACATAATCAAGGCTGGGGCAGAGAGTCCAGGCTAGTTCCCTTGCCCAAGTCATGATACATTGATGTGCAATTTATATACCAGAGCTCCTCATGGGGTCATTACAACATTGTTTGGTTCTTGGAAGTCATTCTTCCTACAAACCTTACTGTTTTCCTTAGAAGCACTTTATTAATAAATCATTTACATCTCAGAGTTTTTTTTCTTACCTCAAGAATCCAGCCTATGAATTCAACTATGGAAGCTGAAGGGTGGAAAATACAAGTATCTTTTCTATGGGCACCCATTTTGTCAATGCTATGTGTACTAATTAAAGTACCATTACTTTTTTGCTCTTTCACCTAGTCTATGCTAGCCTCTGGCTAGAGATAAGAACACCTATGTTGAAGTTTTTCTTTTGCTACAAATTTGCTTAACTTCTCTGAATCTGTTTTTTCACCTGTCTCCTGAGTGATAATACCAACTTTCTTAACAATTGGCATGTAGGAATTGTGGCAATCAAATTAATCCATAAAGAAGTATTTTTCATAAACTATAAAACACTGAAATAAGAGTTTCTAAAACAGAAATAATTAAAATGTGTGTTTTCAGGATCTCAGTATCCTCTCAGAGCTCTGTGTAGATTCTAATTCTGTAGGTACAATGGATATGGGAAAATTTTTTTGGAAACAATGTCTTTTTTAACAGATAGTTTACTTTATTTAATTTATTATTATTATTATTAATTATTTTATATTTATAAGTGTATTGCCTCGATGTTTGTAAGTATACCTGTGTTGTGCAGGGCCCATGGAGGTCAGAAGACAGCGTTGGATCCCCTGAAACTGTAGTTACAGATGATTGCTAACTGCTACGTGGCTGATGGAAATGGAACCTGGGTCCTCTGCAAGAGCAGCCATTGTTCTTAAATGCTAAGCCATCCCTTCAACCCGGAAACAGCATGTTTTCAAAAATACCCTAGCTGAAAACTGTACAAAGTACATGCTTTAAGCACTTTGAACTATACAGTATGAATTGATGTTTTGTAATAATCAATACTATATAAAATAATATCCCTCAGATTATTTGATATAAAATCTATTTTGAGTGGCAGCATACATTTGTAATACCAAAACACCTGAGGCTGAAGCAGGGTGAAAACAATTTCAGGGCCAGTCTGAACTACATAGTAAGACTCTACACAAAAACTCAATCTATCAACCCTTTCCTTAGCACACTTTTATTTTTTCTACCCACGATTATCTTCCTTTAATTTTTTAGCTAATGCAAGCAAATATTTGTAACTTGCCCAAAGTAAGCAAATCTAAGCAAAACAAATCCAGTGGGAAAACAGCATATATGCTAGAAAGACTTGAAAATTAAAAGAAACAAATTTAATTAATTAATTAATTATCTATTATTTTATGTGTATGAGTGTCTTTGCCTTCATGTATGTAAGGGTACCCATGTGTGCAATGCCCACAGAAGGTAGAAGAGCGCATAGGATCCCCTAGAACTGGAGTTATAGACAATTATTAGCTGCCACGTGGGTGTTGGAACTGAATATGGTTCTCTCCAAGAGCAGCCAAATGCTCTTAACCACTGAGCCATCTCTCCAGCCCCAAGAAGTTGATTTTTTTTAAATGGTGTTTGAGGGGGCCGGAAAGATGTGTCATTGGTTAAGAACATTGGCTGCTCTTGCAAAGGACCCGGATCATCCCAGCACTAACAACCATCCTTAACTCCAGTTCTATGGGAATCTGATGCCCTCTTCTGACCTCTGTATACATGCAGGTAATACACTCATACATGTAAAATAAAAATAATAAATAAAATAAAAATAAATTAAAGTAAAAACTGGACCCTCTACAAGAGCAACCAGTGCTCTTAATATTGACCATTTCTCCATCCCAAATGAAATATTTTTTAAAAAATTGTTTTTGAAAATTCTTCATGTAGATATATGTTTACTAAATAAGAACTGACATAGGGTTGGTAAAGTTTTCACTAGAGTAGTTTAAAAAATAAATTCAGCCAAAATGCTCATCAAATCATGAATACAATTAGGCACACATGAATTAAAACCATGCAAAGCTTGAAGTAATTGTAATCCCTTGATTTTGGATCTTGTCTGGGTTTTAAAGTTGAAATTTATGCAAATAATACTTCATAGGCACAGATGCCATCAATCAGATATAAAACTATATAGCTATCATTGCCAGTTTGTTCTTTTCATCTTAGCGCATGCTAAAAATTAAGCAGGTTCTTTTCTTGGTTGAATTCTATGTGTCAAAATACCAAGTCCAATTCCATCAGACGAAGGCCCAGAGTGGAGCAAGGAAAATGGGTAACAGGTCCGACCTAGTCTGGGAACTATTGGAAACTGAATACTTCTGGGTAAGGGAGAGTATGCATTACCAATGATCTAAATACACTGACGAGGTTCCAGTGAACGAATTTGCACCGAAGGACATCTTGGTACAAAAACTTGACTAGATGGGACTTAACATGTATGGTGGAATATATGAAGCCTGGTTTGGGGGGAATGGGAGGCATGGATGGGGGAGGGGGTGTAAATTTGATTAAGAACTGTTATATGAAATGTACAAAAGCTCAATAAACAAAATATCAAGATATTATCTAAAATGGTTCAAGTTCTGGGGATGGAGAAGTGGTTCAGTGGTTAAGAGCACTGGCTGCTCTTGCAGAAGGCCTGGGTTTGGTTCCCAGCACCTTCATAGCAGGCAACAACAGTCTGTAACTACAGTTCCAGGGGATCCTTTACCCTTTTCTGGCCTCCATAGGCATTGCACAACAGGGGTGCACTTACTTATGTGCAGGCAACACACATATATAAAATAAAAATGAATAAATAAAAACCAAAAGTAATTTGAATACCTCCAAAAAGCAATGACCAGATTCTGATAAGGAGAAGAGAAGCAGTAGTTACTTTAGTGTGAACAAATTAAGATTTATACCTCTAGCACAGAACTCTATATTCATACCCAATTGCATAAATATTATGTCTAATTTACACCAAAAGTTTAATACCCAACTGACCCACTTCACCTACTCCTTAGACCTGATCCACCCCTCGTCTTTACTATGAAATGGTTCAGAATCAAAATACATGCATATATACATACATAAAAAGATGTAAAGCAAACAAAATTGGCTTTTCTATTGCATCATTATTTCTCTTATGCATCATATCCAATTTGTCCCGTTGTAGTGCTCTGTTAAAATACATCATACATATAATATCATTTCCCAGAATGTTGCAATTGTTTGCCATTTCATTTAAAATAAAAGAAAAAAATCATTTTAATGGTCCATATTTCTGTGATAGAAGACTACTCCCTGCTATTTTTGAAATTTAATCCCCTATCAATCTTTGTAGTGCTTTCTTTGATCTAACTGCATGGACCATTGGCTTTCTTGCTATATTTTGAACATACCCAGAATGCTTTCTTAGTTGGATGTTTTCATGGGCTATTGTTTAATTTTCTGTGATTACCGTTAAATGTCCAGTGGTTCCACCTTCTGACCTCTTTTAAAATTTTGTTTAGAGAGTTTGTATGAGAGTACTGTGTTTACATCATTGCAACCCTTTCCTTTCCCTCCTCCAACTCTTCTCTCACACCCCATTTGTGCTCAATTTTATGACCTCATTATTATTGTTACACACACACACACACACACACACATACACACACTCAAAACCACATACTGATTCTCCATTTCTGAATAGCCATTGATTGTCTGTAACACATCATTTAGTGGTAGGACCTTATGGAATTTATTCCATCCACATTGGCATGTTAAATAGTGTTGTCATTTTGAAGGTCTGGTTTAGGAGATTGTATTGTTGTGATTTCATGTGCAAAGCTTCCTTGTCATGTCTACAAGAAACTATCTAGCAGTAGGCATCCTGGTCCTCTGACTCCTACAATCTTTGCACCCATTCATCAGCAATGTTTGCTGAAGCTGAAGTGCAGGGCTTGCTCGGTAGATTTTCCAGTTGGGACCGGGCACTCCCTCAATCACTTACTCTCTGCATTTTCCCTGTTGTAGATCTCTGTAATGCTCTCCATTTGTTGCAAAAGAAGCTTCTTTGGCCTCTGGCTCTTTCCATTCCCTCTTCCATGATGTTCCCTGAACCTTAGGTATAGGGTTGCAGTTCAGTTGTATCAATTGGTCACATATTCTCTGCATTTTGATGAGTTGTGGAACTTCATATTCATGTGTTTCAAAAAAAGTTTCTTTAATGAGCGATGAGAGCTACCCTTTTCTGTGGAAATAAATATAAATATTTAGAATATAGTAAAAAATATATTGGTTTAGAAAAGTGGCAGTAGTAGGTTCTTTAGGGTCTATGACCCCTTCAGCCATGGATACTTGGCTAAGTTTAAAATAGCAGGCATGTATTCCCTCCTATTTAGTGGACCTTAAGTCCAGTTAGACAGCTGTTAGTTACCCACAAGAGACACTATTGCACCGTTAGAGATATTTCACTGTACTGGTCATTATGGTGGATTGTAGGCTTTACAGCTGGGTAGAACTGCCCATTGTTTTCCTCCCTTGGCAGCTTGCATAGATGAGCTTCTGACACTGTGAAAGCTAGTCTTCAGAGAAAAGGCTTCCAGGTCAGTTTCAGCTTGATATCTCCAAGTCCTATGTCTGAAGTATTTGCTATCTTCAGCAATTGGGTCTTATCTTCAAGCTTTAGGAGCCACCCAAGGGCTATGACAGCAGTCTGTATCATTTTGGAGTCTCTTTGACTACCCTGACCAACAACTTGAAAGGAGGTTCCCCTTACCCAGCACTAGGATTTTGTTACATAGCCTTTGGCTAGACATATGCACACATACATAAATATGTATTTTTAAACAAGCTTATAAACTGTTTCCTTATGGCTTTATCCAGACATCCTTAGTAATATTTATCTCTCCTTCCTGCCTCTTCCTCTGTACTATCCTTCCTCTTCCACTCCAGTTAAAGTTCTCCTTCCATTTTCCCTATTTTTGCCTTGATAGTGCCTGTGTCCCACTATCCCCCTCTGTACACCCCCTTCTCTGCCCACCTCCCATGTTCAAGTTTACTTTCCTGGCTTCCCTGGTTATTTCAGGTTACACACTCACATGTAAAAATTCAGAGGTAGGGACCTCAAATAAGAGAAAACATTGGGAGTTTGTCTTTTTGAATCTGGGTTACTTCAGTCCATATAATGTCTTTATTTCTCTGGTCCCATCCATTCACATGTTTTTATTTTTTTACAGCTGAATAGAATTCCATTATATTTATGCACACCATGTTTTTATTATCCATTTATCAATTGTAGGACATTAATGTTGTTTCAACTTCTTAGTTATTGTGAAAAGAGAGGCAAAGAAAGTGGCTGAACAAGTAGTTCTATAATGGAATATTGAGTCCTTTAAGTATCCACCAAGAAGTGATATAGCTCGGTCATATGGAAGATCTATTTTTAGATTATTTTTTTAAAAATTCTCCACTCTCATTTCAATAGTGATTGCACCAATTTGCAGTCTCACCAGGAGTGAATGAAGTTTCTCCTTTCCCTGTATCCTCTCCAGCATTTATTGTCAGTTATTTTCTTGAATTTGACCTCTCTGACTGAAGTTGAAATATTAAGGTAGTTTTAATTTATATTTCTCTAATTGCTAAGGATGTTGAACACTTTTGGATATTTCTTAGTCATTTTTATTTCTTCTTTAAGAACTCTGTTCAAATCCATAGCCCGTTTTTAAAAATTGGATCATTTGTTTTGTTGATTCTTAGTTTTTTCAGTTCTTTGTATATTCTGGATATTGATCATCCATGGAATGTACAGCTGGCAAAGATTCTCTCCCACTCTGGACTTCTCCACTTTCTTGACTGCTTCCTTTGCTGTATAGAGTTTTAGTTTGAGGTTCCATTTGTCAGCTGCTGGCCTTGATTCCTGTGTAATGGAATCCATTAGAAAGTCCTTTCCTGCACCTATATCCTATAGGACCCTGCCTATGCTTACTTCGAACAGTTTTAGCATTTCAGGTTTCACACTGAGGTCACTGATCCATTTGGAGTTGACTTTTGCGCAGATGGATGGATATGGGTCTAATTTCATTCATCTGTGTATGGGTATCCAGCTTTCCCAGCACCATTCATTGACTAGTCTGCTTTTCTTCTATGTATTTTTTGGCAACTCAGTCAAATACCAGATGTCTGTAGTTATAAGCCTTCATGTTTGAGTCTTCTCTTTTTCTCCATTGATCTACATGTCTGTTTCTGTGACGTTACCATGGTATATTTAATACTACAGCTCTGTAGTATAGCTTAAAATATGATATGATAATCCCTTCAACATTATTCTTTTTTGCTCAGGATTGTTTGGTTACCCAGGGTCTTTTATACTTCCATATAAATTTTAAAAATTGTTTTTTTTCTATTTATGTGAAGAATATCCTGGGGATTTTGATTGGGATTGCATTGAGTTTGAAAACAACTTTTAGTGTGTAGCTCAGGTTGACCTTGAACTCCAGATCCTCCTGCCTCTGACTCTTCAGCATATCCTACCCCTGTGGTGGCATGAAGCATGGGACCCATGTCAGCTTAATTAAACAAGGGCCCAAAGGGGAGGTGAGAAATAGTTGGTAGGTCAGCACTAGATTGAGAACTATTTGAGACTGATTGCTGCTGGGTGAGGGAGAGTATGACTTACATACGACCACTGGATGGGCTGACTAGACTCCAGTGGACACCATTTACACTGAAGGACATTTGGGTACAAACACCTGAATGAATAGGACTCAGCATGTATGGTAGGGTTTGATGGGGGTAGAGGGGCAGGCATGAATAGGGAGGGGGTCTGCATTTGAGTGGGAAATGTATGAAATTTAAAAAGCTCAATAAAAATATTGTATATATATGAAAATAACTTTTAGTAGGATTGACATTTTCACAATATTAAGTATACCAATCCAGGAGAAGAGGAGGTCTTTCCAATATCGGATGTCCTCTTCAATGTCTTCAGAGATTTAAAGTTTTCATTTTACAGGTCCTTCATCTCTTTGATTAGGTTTATTCCTAGATACTTTTTTGAGGCTCTTGTGAATGGGAGTGTTTCCATGATCTCTTTCTCAGCCTGCTTGCTGTTGGTATATCAAAAAGTTACTCGAAATGAAGAACTATAGCAACCAATAGCTGCGGAGGGGTAGAAAATCAATTTTCTTTGGGGTGATCTCCTTGATAGATTATTTAATCCCAAGTGGCGAAACTTAAACACACGAACATGCACATACCACTAAATGGATTCAGTAATTTATCTATGCATATCTTTATCTATCATCTATCTACCTACCTACCTATCATTTATCTATCACAACAATAATGAATGAAGAGATCTAAAAATTGAGAAGGACTGGGGAGATATGGAAAGAGTTGGGAGGGGAAAGTGAAGGATAGAAACAGGGTAAATATATTATTCACGTATGAAATTCCCAAAAATAAAAAAAATATCTTAAAAAGGAAATGTTTTAAATAGCAGTAAGAGCTACACTTATATGTGAATATAAGAATAAGCATTTAGAATATAGTTAGAAAATATAATGGTCCAATCCCAGTTTCAAAACTTAATAACCACAACAATGTCTGGCAAAACAAACCATAGCAGTGTAATTGTGGCATTTTTTATATTGAGGGTAATAATCAGCTTCCTAATTGAATTTAAAGCCCTCTCAAAGGGAGGGAACTCATTGGTGGCACTGTAAACACAGCCAAATACACATGGCTGGATAGACTTAGACCCTAGAGAAAACCCTATTTCTGTCCTATCTCTAGACAAATGAAATTTCTAACTGTATGTTAAATACGGATCCTTATATTTACAGACAAGTATACAAAGAAGCTTCTTTTTGCAACAGATGGAGACTATTACAGAGTTCCGCAACTAGTCACCCACAGAGTCTATGTGTCTGAGTGATGCCCATCCCTAAGTGACACATCTACAGTGGACCCTCTACATTTAAGGTTCACGGAATGCAGTGGAACAGGTCTGGTGTAGGTAGTTGCTGTGGGTTCATGATTGCAATGGCCATACCAAATCCAGAAGATAGTGTTTCATAGTACTATTTCTCATCTTCTAGCTTACATTCTTTCCACCTCCTCTTCTGTGATGTTCCTTGGGCCTTGGAAGTAGTTATATAGATATCCCATTTAGGGCTGAGCACTCAACAGCCACTTTATTCTCAGCACTTTGACCAGTTATGAATCTGTATTAACTGCTGTCCACTGCGAATAAAGAAGCTTCTCCACAGCTGTGAGCATTTTTACAGCATGCCCATTTTCAAAAGTAGCAATAGTAGATTTACCCTCTAGAGGCTGTGACCTTCCATGGGCTTTTAACCAAGTTTCTAGTACCAGGCACACATTTCCTATCATGGAATTGTCCTCAGTTCCAATCATAAAGCAGTTCATTGCCCTATAAGTCATGTCACTACTGCACCTATGGGCATATCTTGCTTTTTCAGGTCAATATTTTAACTCAGATGATTCACAGTTGGGCAAGACTATTGACTTTTCTCCCCCAGCAGCCTGCATAGCACCTTCTGGCACTATGAAAGCTAGCAAGCAGGGAGGAAATTTCCCAGTCAGTTCAAGATTGATTTCTCTATGTCCTGAAACCAAAGCATGTGGTGTCTTCAGCAACAAGGTGTTACCATCTAGTTGTGTTGGGTAACCAAGAACAATGATATCTTGTATTGTTGTGGGGGCTAAGGCCTCATGGACCAACAACTTATAGGGATGTATCTCACACATGGCACCAGAGTTCTTCAGTTAATAACTTTTTCCTGTATCACCCCATCACCAAAGGCTCAGGAAACATCTTGGAAGAGGGGACAGAAAGAATGTACAGCCAAAGTATGGGGAGGAGGGCTATGAAAGGCTGGGCTATGGACATTACTTGGCTGTTGCACACATGAATTCACAGGTATGGTTACACATAGGAGATTGCCACAAGTTCCACAAAGGTATAAATCCTAGTATGAAGTAGGGAGGGGATCCTGATGCCTCATCCCTAGCTGAGGAGATAATGGCAGTTGATAGCTGATGAAGGAGGAAGTATCAGTTTCCTTTGAGAGGGGTCACCATTGTTAGGTTGCCCATACCCCAGTGGCTGACCCCACAAATATGCACATATGAAGTTGAAGGAAGATGGGAGATATTGGGAGGGGTGTTGCTAGGGAGAGCTGGAGGGAAGGAGTACAGAATTGATACAACCTAGACACATTATATTCATGTGTGAAAAATAAATAAATAAATAAATAAATAAATAAATAAATGTATAAATAAATAAGTAAAGTTAAAAGAAAAACTACCTCTCTCTTCTGGGAGCAGCACCAGGCAGAGTACTGCCATAAATTCTTTTATTTTATAGTTATAGTTGGCAACCCAGTAGATGCAGGGATGATGTTCTGGGCAGACCACTGCCATCACATCTCAGTTTCTCAGAGGGGCAGTACATGATCTTCTAGGTTGTGAGTATAGCCTCTTAATGTTAGCAGAATAAAATATTTCACAGCTGAGATTTGTAATTAGAGTAAAATAACGCAATCTTTCAAAGGCTTATGGAAATAGTGTCTCTAGTCAGAATTTTCTGAAGTGAGAGAAAAGAGTTTTTTGTCTTTGTTTCAGAACTACTGGTATCTTCTAAGTCTTCTGGAAATATTATTATAACAAAGATGTCAGAAAGATAATAATTTAATACTAATAATAGCTTCAAAAAGAATGTCTTCAAATGAATATCATACACAACACACAGTTAACTTTTCCCCAACCCAAACCAGAATTTATTAAGAAAACATATGTAAAAATACAAGATACTCATATAACATTCTATATAAAATTTGGAATGAATTTATTAATTTCTATAAACTTTTCCTGGGACTATGATTGGGATTGCAGTTAATCTCTCAATTTTGAATACACTGGCCCCTTATAAAGTTAAGCTTTCTGATTAATAATTAATAAAAATAGTATATCTCTCTAGGGTGTCTCAACATCAACACTATTGATACTTTAAAAAATTTCATTTATTTTTATTTTTTATGTGTGTGAGTGTATTGCCTGCATATAGGTAGGAACACCTATGTCATGCAATGCCTGTGGAGGTCAAAAGAGGGTATCAGATCCCCTGGAACTGGAGTTACAGACATTTGTTGGCTGCATATGAGTGCTGGGAATTGAACCTGGGTGCCCTTCAAGAGCAGTGAGTGCTCTTAGTCACTGAGTCATCTCTCCAGCCCTATTATTGATACTTTGAACAGGGTAATTATTTGATGTGTGGAGTTTTCTAATAATTCTTGCCATATTTTGTAACCTTTCAACCACATTCTAAGACAAACTATTGCTTACTTTTCTGGATGTCTTGCATGACATTTTAGAGCCTGGTAGTTTCATAGTATTTTAGAAATGAAAATATTTTCTCATTTTTTTATGAGAAATAATGGTTAGAGGCAATTGTATGAAAATGCACACTCAATATTTATTTCATTAACTGCTCCTTTCCTTGGATTTTTTATGTTGAGTTATCACTGACTGTTTTAAGTTTCCACACCTCTTTAGGTTCATGCTCTCTAGTCTAGCAATGAAGGAGGTTCACGGGAATTTTCTGTACTAAGAAGGAAAAGCAATGAGGAATATCTTGATACAGAGATGGAGAGCAACTCAGTGGAATGACCTAGCAAAAGTTGTTCATAGAGCTGCTTTTTCCAAAGCCAACCAGATCAAGGCAACTGATTAACTGTATTCCTAAAGATAACCCTGCTTGTTCAATACACAAGGGAGAAATGATGGCTAAGAACTGGTTGCTGCTCACACGGCAGCCACGTGGGAATTGTCCAGAAAACTTCATTTTCCCCTCTTTTCATTTATCAGGAGCTGCAGGAATAAGAAAACTGAAGAAATGACAGCAGTCCAGTCCTTCACACAGTTTTAAATTCCGTTCCTTGGCTATTAATCAAAACTGCAAAGCAAAATCCAGATGTAGCAAAACTAAATCTGACCATTTTATTCCTCTCCCCAGGTTATAGTCTCATTTTAACATTCTTGAGAAATACCCAAGGGCATTAGGACAAATACTGGTTCTTCCTGATGATGTAGTAATATATTCATGATACCTGAAGAACATACCAACTCTCTTGCTTCTAATTTTGTTAATTAAATGTGTATATGTACAAAAATAATGTTTTGGGGGTGTTAAGCTTGTTATAAAAATTTGTATGAATTGTCTTCAAAAGAAAGTCTAAAATAATATGTTTACAGAAATTTCAAGGATATTTCTTTTATATTTTATATTTTAAGTTTCACTACTTTAAACATCATAGAAATAAGCATCATGGTGAAAATAAAGCCAGAAAGTCAGTTTTTTGTCTGGTTTGAGTGTGTGTGGGTCCTGTACATGCTGTCACCATTGCCGTAAGTTCATATGAGCAAGAAGCCCTAATCTTAGCTGAGGAACTAAGCTGATCACTGCCTGGTGAGGGAGAGTTCATATTCTTTAAGGGATCGATGCTAGATAGGCTGACCAGGCTCCAGTGGATGAACTCACTCACAGTGAGGGACATTTTAGGACACAAACTTGACTTCATAGGCCTTAACATATATGACAGAATGCATAAAATCTGGTGTGTGTGGGTCTATGGGGGTGTAGACAGGAGAGGGGGTCTAAATATGATTAAGATGTATTATACAAAATGCACAAAAGTTCAAATAGATAGATAGATATAGATAGATAGATGATAGATAATGTGCTGGTAAATAATTTAATCTAGGAGATAAGGAAAAGTTTCCTGATTTGGATTTTGTGAAAATTAACAAAAATGTCACATTTATTGCCCACTTGTAAACCCTGGAAGAAAGACTTTCTGTTTTATATTGTTTTTTATTCTACACAGAGCTACATAAAGCTCTGTAGCAGGGTACAGACCACTCATTAGAGAATGGAGCAATCCCAGTGTGAGAAAGACCACACTGCTATGAAAGAGGACCATCAGCCCAGTGACTTTAGTGAATCCATTGAACCAGGCAGAACCTTTGTTTTGTGTAAACCAAATCAATAATAACTATTTAATAAAGTTCTTGTGAGGGTTTAGAGATAAGACTTAAAATAACTTTGGTAGAAATAGACGTTTTAAAGAAAATTGCTAATATGCCTTTTACATGTTGCTTGATTATCTAAGTAGGGTCTTTATGATGTTAGGTTGGTCTTGTTGCAAATATTTTATTACCAGTAATTGGTATTGTATAAATATAACACCTAATATAATAATTATCACAGATAACTATTTATGTATTAATTATATAACTATATTTATACATAAGTTTAAAAAATTATTATCTAAAATTCAACCAGGGCATTTTAATAGACACATAAGGTTACCTGAAAGTTTAAAACTAGTTAAAGAATATGATAGCAAAGAGAACATCTTTTTGTGAAACTTATTTAATCTTCTCAGTGATAGAATGGCCAAGGAATGCCTAAGGCTTTGTCATTGATGTCTATGGAGCACAAATCAATTTCTGACTCTCTCTCCAACCCCTGGCCAGAAGCCTGCCCTAAAGAAAGGGCAAAGGCTTCCTTGAACTGAATTATTTTACATTCATTTGCTCATTTATTTGAATCAGTAACATTAATTAAGGAAGAATCAGAAGTGAATAAAAACAGCATAAGGCTTCTTTAGTGATGCTTTCAGTAGCAGGATTGTTTTTATTCTGCTGTTTATTTCCTATAGTGCCACGTTAGTATAATTTCTACCACCATTGAAATATGTGTATATGTCATCTAAGCCACATATATGTGAATACCTATGAAGAGCTGCATCTCCAGTGTTTATGTAGAATAGTACCACTGCATATCTTGATTATATTGGAGTCAGTTTTTTAAGTAATAAAATATTGAATAAAAATTACATAGATGTCTACATAAGAGGGTAAAATCTTTAGGTAAAACTCTAGCCAGCTGGAAACAAAAGAATAAATTATGTATTTTCATGGCAGGAATATTTATGCAAAAGTATACTTTCTTTAAACTTTTATTTACAAAACTTTGTAATAACATGAATGTTCATTCATTTATTCAATAAATAATTTTGAACATCTGGAAACAATGAGGTTATAATGGCTTAGTGTAAATAATAATTTAAAACATAAATAGCTATATCATTTCTAAAACATTTCTCTAATATATGATAAAGTGGAAAACTATTAGATGCTATTTGAGAAGCAAAGAGTACAATAGCTCTGTGAAATCAAGGTAGCATAACCCTCTCTGGCTTGATGTGAGACATTCCCTAAGACTTAAAAAAAATCTTTTACTTTGTAAGTTTATGCTTTTATAACAGACCAAACACATTGAAAAGTACATGAACCCAAAATTAAGATCTCTCTCTCTGTTTCTGTCTCTCTCACACATGCACACACTGAGTTGTATGACCTGAAATCAGTACGTCCATGAATCATAGGAAGTGAAAGTAGAGGATATACTGAAAACATCTTGGAACTTGAGGGTCAGTGAAGCATGAACTCATGCCCTCTCTTCACTACATATTGCTCGCTAGTCTAATGACATAAAACATCCAAGCCTTTGTTCCTCTATTCATGAAGATGTGATAGCGTTCACTGTGTGCTATCTCACAATGTTGCTGCAAGATCAAAGGGGAAAACTGGATATGATCATGTTCTGGGAACTATAGAGAACTAATAATTATATCTGTTTTCAAGAAGTTTGACATTAGTGGGAAGGTGAGAGCTGGCACAGCAGTTCAAAGAATGGAAAGACTACTTAGGAAGGAGTGACAGGTGGAACTTGTGTCCTTACAAAATTCATATATTGCAGTTGTTAAATCAAAATAATAGAGACCAAGAGTTTTCCAATATAAAAGGCTTATTGAGCCATAGATGATCTAGCCATAAAGAAAGGACCAGTCCAAGGTAAAACATCCTAAGCCAGTAGCAGCATGACTAGCAATTGGAAACATTTTTGTGGATTCTTTAAAATCATATAATCTTAACAGAATCTGAGGATAAAACGCATAAATTGGTCATCTTGAAACTGGTATTAGATAATAGGGAGAGTGGAGCAGCATGAAGTGAAGAGTTTTAGAATAAGAGCTCAGTCTTTCAAGACAAGTGCTTGCTGCTGTTTGATTGGCTGAAGTTGTAAGTAGCCATGAGACTAAACCTGGGCCTTTAAGATAAGGTCTCAACACAGGCTGAGAATGTGGAACTGTTTTATCTGTTTATTTGGTTGATTTGGCTCAAAGCAGTCGACGAAATTTTATCTTCTCCTCTATCCTCGGCCAATAACAAAATTTAGACATCTCAGGATGCTTTCTTTTCGGTACTTTATGTACTGTTTTTGAGATAGAATATCACTAAGTAGCCAAGGATGGCCTTAAGCGTGTGGCAATCCTCCTGACTCAGCCACCTTAGTGCTGAGATAATAGATGTGAACTACTGTACTCAGCTTCAGAACTTTTTTTCTTATCAAACTCTTAACTCTAATATTTCAAAATTTGGCCTTATTTTCAAATCGGGTCGTTTCAGATGTCATTGCTTATGATTACATTGTAGTAGAGTAGTGTGGGTCTTATTTCAATATGGCAGTTATCCTAAAGAGAGGCACAGACACACATAGAGGAGATGGATTATGAGACGTGGGGAGGATGTGTCATCTATTATACCTGCCAGGGAGGGAGGCCTAGAGCAGGGCCCACCCTCACAGCCCTCATAAGGAACAACCATGTCAATACTTTGGTTTCATATTTTACCTTGCAGAATTGAGAGATAACAAATGTCTTGTACAAACCTAAGGAAACAGAGTCTTCCAGGCCTCTGGGAACTTGCTCATATGAACTTACAAAAATGGCTCCAGTTTGCACAGGATCTATGCCAACACAATCAGGTAAAAATCAAGCCTAGAACTGGGGAAATGGGCAGGAGACCCCAACCTTAGCTGAGGAACTATTGGCAACTGATTTCTGCTGGGTGAGGGAGAGTTGATATTCTTTAAGGGAGAGACTCTAGATAGGCTGACTAGACTTCAGTGGATGAACTTGCACTGAGGGCCATCTGAGTATACTAACTTGACTTAATGGGCCTTAATATATATGACAGAATGCATAAAAACTGGAGGGGGTGATATGGGGGGTTTGTGGGTAGGGGAGGGGGTATAAAGATGATTAAGATGTTTTGTGTGAAATGCACAAAAAAGTTTAGTAAAAAACATACAAAAAGGGAAAAAATTGAAGCTGCAGTGTGTATGCAGTATTTGTGGAAGAACATATTACTAAGGCAACTGGAAGGGTAGAGAATGAGCTGTTACAGTTTTTTATTCTTGAAAATTTTATACATGTATACAATGAAATATAATATTACCACCATTTCCTTTCAAATTCTTTCAAATTCTACCCATATCCAGCTCAACATTCCCCCTTCTAACTTCATGATTTTTTTTTTTTGTTAATGACCTACTAAGCCCAGTAAGGATACCCAAATGTGTAGAGGTATAGCACCATCTACCTCTCTATGGAAATTTTACCCTTGGGTGCATCCTCAAAAGCAAAGTAACTCTTCCTCACACCCAAAAAACTGGGGACAAAACTGGCTACAGCTCCTCAGTAGGTGGGGTCTTGAGATAATCTAACCCATTTATTCCAGTTTTAGCTAGATTGATGTTGTACAGGTAACCATAGTTGCTGTGAGCTCAAGAATGTGATAGGCATACTATGTGCAGAAGAGAGGTTTCATAACATTCCTTCCCATCTTCCAGCTCTTATATTGTCTCCGCCTCCTTTCCTGCTGTTCCCTGAACCTTCCTGGTGAAAGTGCTATAGATGTTCCATTTGAGGCTCAACACTCAGTCTCTTATCCTCAACACTTTACCCAGTTACTAATCTTTCTGTTGACTGCTGTTCACTACAACAGAAGCTTCTCTGATCAAAGATAGGAACATCTCAGGTCTATGGGTATACACATAGATATTTAGGAGACAACTTGACATCATGACCATTTAGTAACATCAGGCTCTACTCTAGATACTATGCCTCCCAAGTCATAGGCTTTTGACCAGGATTAGAATATCAGACATGAAATTTCCTCCTGTGGAGCAAACCTCATATCCAAACAGGAAGGACTTTAGTTATATCATAACAATTGAGTTTAGGATTAGAAATATTTGTAAAATCCAAGAAGAGGAAAGTTTCTTCCTACAATTAAACTTGAGGAAAATGGGGAGCCAATTGATTAAGCAGGTGTCAAAATTATGGTGCTTTTTTTGCCAAACTTCAGTGTTTGAAAGTTTTGTCCTGTCATCTCTATTGGATGACAAATTTTTGAGAAGAATGTCTTCCAACTTTCCTTCATTTTCCTTATCATTTTCATAAAGTCCTTTAACAATGGGGTAGGATGACTAATAATTTAGAATGAATTCAGTACTTTGAACATGACACAACAATGAAAGTATTTTCGGTTTACAGCAATGTGAATTTCAGTTTAAAGTACATAATGACTATGCTCAAACCAAAAATTAAATAAAAATTAAAACAAAGTAAAATTAGCCACAATATAGTAAGAACGATATTGGAAGACAGATTCACAAATATAAATAAGAGTTTGGATTTTCTTATATATTGATATAGTATATAGAAAGAGAAAGACTCAATAGCGTAATTGTTTCATAGTTAAAATGAATTTCTGTGACCTGTTATCCATGTTGTACAATGCTTTCCATGCTAGGTTGTGATCTCTGTCTCTCCCTGCCCCTGTCTCTGTCTCTCTGTCTCTCCATTTATTTATTTACTTTGGTGCTATTGAGGATTGAAACTGGGATCTCATGCATGCTAAGTAAACACTATAGATCACCAAGCAGTATATCCTCAGCTCTCATTTTGCTTTCTCTTTTGAGACAGCACTGCACTAAATTGTCCAATCTGGTTTTTAATTCACTCTGTAGCCCAGGCTGGACTTGAACTTGTGATCTTCCTGCTCTAGCCTCAGCCTTCTGAGTAGCTACAAATACAGACCTATACTACCAGACCCAACTTTTATTCAGGTTTTGATATAGGATGCAAACAAAGGGTTCGTATGTATCTTCCATCCCACCACTATTATTTTAAGAGATGATTACTTCTAACCACCAACTCTCACTACTTTGTAGCTGTCTTCAGTGATGAAAAGTAGCTACAATGCTTGTGTTTGGTAATTACAGACTAAGGAGTCTATTGAAAGACACATTTGCTTCCCATTAAGGCAGCTAGCACAGCACCATAGGAAGTTAGAGTGGGTTATTCTCTCATAGATCAAAGTCTGCTTGCTAGTGTTATATTTACTGACCTGTCCAACACTTTTTCCATGATTGATCACTTTGCTATCTAAAAGTTTTCCCTCTTGGTCTGTCCTAGCAAAGTTCTCCATAATGCTTTAGGTAATTAAAAGTCTTCTTTACTTTCCTCCTGGAAAATCCTGAATTTCCCAGGAACAAGGAACATCCAATACTCTGGCAGTTTTTGCTGTTGCTATCAAGCATTCATTTTCCCATTTTATTACCAACAAAGGCTTTATTTTGCTGAGGATTGCAATGTACCCACCCTCACATTTAATTTACCAGGTTCTATGGTTTTGTGCTCTAACTGATCAAAATAATATAAGCAGTGATATATTGACTAGAGATTACAAGAGAACTTTAAAGGATGGGACAAAGTATTCAGTGTTTATCTTTGCTTCCCACTGGCCTTAACTATTTTCTACCACGAGAACTTGATATATGGCAGTGGAATAGCCATGCCAATTGTGTGAACTGGAAGACAAAAGTGTTCTCCTGATTCCTGAGTCCCGGTGGCATTTTTAGAAGCCGAACTACCAGGTCTGAACTCATTACCTCCGACCTTCTTGAAATAAATCTTTCTGTGCTATAGTTATATCACCAGCATTAAGAATCTATGTTAAAAATGATGGATGCAATTCTAAAGGGCTTCAGGAATGCAAACTGTAGGTGCACCATTCCTGAGTAACTTTGCAATGGCCTTTCCTATCAGAAAGGGCAATGGTGTTTTCTCATGGTCAATTTCAAGATATAAACACTATATTTTCAAGACTATATTACTGACTTTGGATTGCCTAAAATTGTATGCACAGATAGACAAATTAGGTTTATTTTTCTCTTTTGTAATTTAACACACCAGAAACGTGTGACATCTTAATATTGATGATGCAGATATTTTTAGGTTGCTCTCTTTAAACATAATACTAACTCACCACACTGTGTTGCTTTCCATATAGAGCTTAACTCTCTTTGGGAATAAGTGAATCCACAGTGAGGCTACCTTGATGAATTCCGAAGTGTCAAAGGAAGAGAGAGGAAGAGATAAATGAAAGGATAGTCATTAGTGGACTGTTAGCCTTCCCAAATTCATGAGTTGAAGTGAATTACTCTCAGAAACATGGAAATATAGTCACATATTTATAGACTTACACTGTCATAAGCAATAGAGTTATTTTCTTTTAAAATGTTTTATTTTCATTTTATGTATATGAGTGTATTGACAGTGTGTATGTAAGTGTGCCCATGCCGTGTCATGCTCAGAGATCAGAAGAGGGCTTTGGATCCACTGGAACTGGAGTTATTAGCCACCATGTGGGTGCTAGGACTCAAACCTAGGTCCCACACAAGAGCAAACAGTGCTTTTGACTGCTGTGCCATCTCTTCAGCTCCAAGAGTTATTTTCTTAATAATGAGTATATTTGATAACATAGATACTGAAATTCATTTTATTATTGAATTATGTCTTTAAAAGCAAAAATAAAAGCAGTGTGGATCATTCAAATGTATGAACCATTAAATATCTTGTATAATTTAGGGATGATCATCTTCTCTAGAATTAAAAAATATTTTATTTGTTATTTTTATTTTATGTACTGAGTGTACTGTCTGCATGTGTGTGAGTGTACTTGTGTCATGCAATACCCACAGAGGTCAGAAAAGGGCATTGGATCCCCTAGAGTTGGGGTTACAGACAGTTGTCAGCAGCCATGTGGATGCTGGGAATCAAACCAGGTCCTCTGCAAGAGCAGTCAGTGCTCTTAACCACTGAGCTATCTCTTCAGCACCAGTATGTTTGTTTGTATGCCATATACAAATTCCTATGCACTTCACATCTTACTTGTTATTAACAACTACAGACACCCAAATAGTACAAATAAAAACAACTCAAAAAGAATTAAATATATCATGATGGCACAGATCTATAAGATATACGATAAAATGCTCTGTTGATTCTTATTATTTATACCTAGGGGTTAAGCTTCATTGTGACTACTGAATGTGGCTCGGACTGAAGACAAAATTATGAAGTTGGTAAATTTACATTTGGTTGTTCCCAGAGCCTTCTTCATTTGATGCTACAGACTCATTTTCTGCTTTCTTCAATATTCAAAGTCTATAGTTTAATCTTCCTGACTCATTTCTAATATTTTTTCTCACATATTTTTACCAGTGAAGGTAAAATGATTGATAGTATCTAGTAATACTTGAATTTTAATAAAGACAAAAATGGAGACCTAATTGGAAGAAAGGTGTTCTAGCCAAGGACATTGAAGTAGCTCCACTCCATCACAGATTTAAATAACCACTTTAAATATGAAAAGTAAAGAATGAATGTGCCTTTTGATAGCAAAATGTACATTTTTAAACTCAGGTAAAACAAGATATATTTTAACTCAAAGTCCAAAGTATTATCATCTGTTGCAAGTATTTATTGTTGTATAAAAATCTGTTTTCAAATAGAGAGTTTCACAATAGTGTAATTTCTTAAGATTTCATGGTTGACTCCTGGGTGATCTGATTGGAATTCTCACAGAGTTATTGGCTGGAGACAAGCCTGTACGTCAGAAATAGGGTCACTGAGCATGCTGTTCATGGATGTCTGTTCACTGGGAGCCCAGGTGGGTTACTGACTGAAGAACCTGTATGTGTCCTCTCCATGTGTTAGCCCCTCCTCTGCCCCAATGCCTAATGATTGTCCCAAGAATGAATCTTCTAGAAAACCAAGAAGTTATAAAGTTTCTTATGATTTAGTCTAATGGTCAAATAGGAAATTAGGCATGATCTTGTGATATAGGCATATCAAAATGACATTGGAAATTGCATATGAGAGGAGATGTATTTTTAGGCTACTTGAAACTAAAATTCCAAATCTTATGATAAGTGTTTGATGATAAGCATTATCTCATTCCTTTAAATAGTAAATTATTAGATGTATTACTGGGTCCATAGCTATTTCACCAAAGAGTGATTCCTTCTGTCTTCCTTTCTCTCCCCCTTCTCTCCTCCTCTTTTTCACTAGCAAAAATGATAAGAATCATGGCAGCCACAAGAGCAGCAACATTTCTCCTGCAGTCTCAAGGTTTGTAACTTAGATGTGTTTCATGAGATCAATATATGCATTGCATTCTATACTCTGCATATGCCTAGCCTAATTTGCCTTTGCCAAACATAATAATTATTTTGATTGAGACATTGTGTTATTGGTCACTTCATTTTATAAATTTATGACATCTTTAGACATCACACTTTAGTATTTTATTTCCAAAACCTCTATAATAATACATTATCATATAACAACCTCTCTGATTTCTACTGGAATCCAGCAAGGTAACAGATACTGATATGTTAGAAAATGAAATATATTAACTGGACTAAAGTAATAACATTTATAGTTATCCATAGATACAAAATCATTTTTAATCTGTCTTTCTTCAGCTAGTCATCAATAATTTGAAAGTGTATCACTCATGAAATAAATATGTTTATATGCATTTTCCCACAGGAGTACAGTTTTCTTTAAATGTTAACAGAATATATGCCTAGTTTGCTAAAATTTCACCTCTAATTTAACTTTTAACACAACTTAATCTTCTCTACTAAGAGTATTAGAAAGGTGCACAGAAATTAGGGAGTATTAGAGGGACTTTCTTGCTATCATTGTTCACTGAGTACAAAATTAATCCATTTCTAAATGCAAAGGGAAATTTTATAGTTCGTCAGAAAGGAGATTAGTGATGAATTCATTTCTTTGGCTTAGAGCTGCCAGGCTAAATTTTAATTTAAATTATGTAAGCTAAAGGTAATAATAGGTCATTTCAGAATTAGAATGAAAAAAAGAGCATTTTAAGAGGGCTCTTGAGTACAAATCAACAGGGAAAGTTGTGTACACTCAATTCTGTACTTTGTACATAATTACTCTAATTTACCTACCCACGAATACAATCATCTGTCTCTCTTCTATCTCTTCACCTACCTACCTACCTACTTATCTCAACACACACACACACACACACACACACACACTCACACAAAACACACACACTAAATTGCAAGATATTTTGGCATATAACATAGTTTAATCCAATTTTAAAAGGTGAAATAAAGTGAACCAGTTACAATGTAAGTACACTATGAAGTTTCAGAGCAAAGAGTGTGAATTCAGAGAAGGTTGAAAAATTGAACCATATTTTGTGACCAATTGCTCCTTCATTTTTCTCCTCCCCTTTCTAGTACCCTCAAGGTTTAGGACACTTCTACTCTGCTATCATGATGTTATGGTTAATCTTCATTATGAATGTGAGTGAGTTTAGAATCACCATGGGAACTGTACTCTGGGTGTTTCTGTGAAGGCTTTTCCAGAAAGGTTTAACTGAGGAGGAAAAACCTACCCTGCATGTGGGCAACACTATCCCGTGGTTTTGGGTCCTAACTGAATAAAAAGGAAAAAGTGAGCTTAGGATTCAAATTCATCCTCTGTTCTTAATGCTGATGCAACGTGACCAGCCTCCTCATAATGGTGCCTCACGACTTTCCTATTATGTGGTGGATTATGTCTTCAAACTGAGCCAAATAAATCCTTCTTACTCTACCTTGCTTTTATCAGGTATTTTGTCACAGCAAAATTAAAAATGATCAGCTGAGGTGGCTCCATTTCTAAAGTCACCGAGGTCAATCCTCTGTTGATTTTATTAAGAAATGTGCATGGAAATTGCACTCAATTTCATGAAAAGAATATTTTTTTCTTTGATCAATTAATATGTATTTCCCCATGATTCCCTAGCCTTCAGAAGTGCTATATGGAGGAACATTTTTTTAAAAAATGTATTTCATTATCTTTATTTTATGTGTATGTGTATCGACTGTGTGTATGTAAGTGCACTTGTGTCATTTAGTGCCTATGGAGGTCAGAAGAGGGCATTAGGGTCCTTTGGAACTGAAGTCACAGATGGTTGTTAGCTGCAATGAGGGTACTGGGAATCCAATGCAGGTCCTCTGCAAGAGCAGCTAGTGCTCTTAACCTCTGAACCATCTTGCAAGCTATTTGTGGAAAGTTGGAAGAAAGTCTAGCGTGAACACAATGGATCCAGCTCTTTCTTTAACACGAAAAGAACATATAGATTGCTAGACAGTGGATAAGGGGAAAATTGGGGGAATAATTCTCATTATACAAACATCTTAAACATCCATGGGAGTCACCATTTTTACTTCAAAGATTTATCCTCAACATTTTAAGCTGATTTTCCCTGAAATGATTTTCACTATATTCAGAAAGAAAATACCATTTCAAAAGAAAGCCACACATTAGAAAGCAGAATGCAAAACTCTGGTTCAGCTGCACTAGTCTTTTCTGCTCTCCTGAAATTTCTATTTAAACTGTGAATTATCATGGAAATGGAAATTACTTTAAGAAGCAAATTTTTGAAAAATGTATTCTTTCATAATAATATACATAATTTACTTTTAATTAAAAATGTGCTAACCATTTCATTATATATAACGTACTTTGATAATATCCCCCATCATCTTCTCTTTTTTTTGTTTTTCAATGAAAATTTAATATAATTACATTTAAATGAAAGAATGATAAGTACATAAAAATATATTTGAATAAAAATTGTATGTGTAGAATTAAAGTGGTAGTTTTAGTACCTTCCATTTATCATGTATTTTATTTTTAATATATTTTTATTGAATTTCTGTGACTTTCATGAGCTACAGTATAATCCTATTTAGCACCCCCCTCCCTGTCTGCACCCCCCCATAGTCAGCCCACTGGACTTCATGCATTTTGTTATATAGGTTAATGTCTATGGAGTCATTTATTTTTATTCTATATAAAGTTTATTTATCCTAAAAATGGAATGTTTTGTGTGTTAGAAGAATTATCTTTAGTAAAAATCAAATAAAATAAGAAAGTGCCACTTGAAAATATTTCTTATTTGTGAGTTTATAAAACTAATTTCTTTTCCTTGCATGGGAATTTCTTTTAGAATTGTTATCTATATATATTTAATTTTTTAATATGATGTGTGGGTGCACACACGCCATAGCATGCATATGGAGGTCAGAAGACAGTATACATGAGAGTCCTGGATCTTGAATTTGGAGCATCTGATTTGGTGACAAGCTCCTTCTTCAAATGAGTCATTACATGGGTCCTTAGGATTGTTATTGTTAAAGAAAATGTATGAAAGTTCTACATTTAGAGATTTATATGGTTTTTGTATAATCTCTGGGCATATTTTTAAGAGGCTATCTTACAATTGCAAAGTAAAATGAAATGCTTTCAATGCAATATGGCAAAAATATAGAAGATGCATATCAAGGCAAAATTACTCGTTAAAAAATGCTGCAAGTCTACCAATCCAAGGCAGATGGGGAAGTGATTTGGTAGGGATTGTTTCTTATTCCAGATCTCACTGGAATTTCAATTATTGGCTGTAAAATAGGCATCTATGCCCTGTTCTTTAAGCCAGTCTGATGTTTTCTTTTACGCTATTATAAGAAAATCTCACGCCCTTATCCACTCCCAATGGTGAGGAAAGCTCAGTTCAATACTGTGCAGTGAAGTAGGAAATGTTCTCTGTAATTGCAGCAGTGCAAATAGTTACCTTTCCACAAAGCTAAAAGAATAACAGCAATAACAAAATATTGTGTTGCATTATTACCAATTATTCCCAGCACTAGTGAAAAGGGGAGGTGTTTTCTTGCCAATTGTTCTCAGGCAAGAACTGTGAATACAGCCTTCACTTTTGATAGGACAAAGCCTCCTGCTTTACCTGTTTACACCCTCTATCATTTAGCTACAAAACAAATGATCTTGAAATGTCAAATGTCAGGTTCAATCATGGAAGACAAGTTGGATCCAGGAAAAGAAAATTGTGTCTTTTGGGTGTGAAGTTTTCTTTTGGTATTTGTGGGGAAATGCTTATAGCAACCCTCACAGACAGAAAAATCTATGGATATCTAAGTTTCTTATATAAAATACATTGTGATTACATATTTCCCATACATATTCACTTGTAGATTTTTAACTTTTTCTAAGTTACTTATACAATAGAAAATAGAAGCTAAGTAAACACTTCCCATATCTTGGAGTTTGAAAAATAACAAAGGGAAAAATATCTAACATATTTAGTACAGATGCAATTTTTTTCAAGTACTTTTGCTCTGTGGGTGTGTGAATTCTCAGATAAGGAAGGATGACTGAACTTATCTCAGTAATGCGTTTACCTTATGAAATAACCACTTTCTGTCCATGAGAACAGCTATGAAACATAGCTCTCATTTTTGTATGTAAATTTTTCTTTGGAAGTTGAATATCTACTCCAACATGGCACAGTTACAAATGGTGGAAATATCTGGAAATGGTGGCATAAGTTGATATCGTCTCATGATTAAAGTGTATTGTAGGCAGTGTTACTAAATCTATACTACAAAAAGTAAATGCCATGTAAGCAAAACTGATGCACACTTTTCCAGGATAACATGATTCAATATAGCTATTTTAATGAATTCCCAGATTACCACAGCAAGATGTTGAAATTATGGCTGTAATTATTTGTGGATACATTTGTTTAGTGACAGAATCCAAGCAAATTAATGAATAAAAACAATGGTTACAATCATGGCACCATTTTAGTTTATGCCATCTTGATAGAAAAAAGGGAAGTTGGTCTCAAAAAGTTTTATTGTCATTGAAATTTATGGAAAAGTCATAACCTCAAAACAAAACAAAACAAAAAAACCTAGTGAAAAGCTCATGGGTGTGGAGAATATCTTCATCTCACAGCCCAACAAGTTCTTTTAGGAAGCTTTTATTTCTTGCTTAAATAATTTTTTTACAGTTTAGAGATTTCAGACAAGTCTATAACTTCTCTGATCATTGATTTCCACATACACAGCTCACACTGCTATTTGTATACAAGTCAGAAAGACTCTTGTTGACGTGCCAAGACCCCAGAAGCTGAACAGGGACATTCTAACCAAAAGCTTAATAGTTGCAAAGTGACATGGTAGTTGGTCATTTCTAATTAAATGAAATATGATGTAAAGTAGTCCACTGTGGTGGGCTTTTAAAAAATATATATAGTTTTACTGAATTTTTGTAGATTTCATACAATGTATCTTAATCATATTTATCCTCCTTCATATCCACCCCCCATAGTCTACCCACAGTACTTCATGCATTTTGTCATATATTGTCAGACCAATTTTCTTCTGTCTGAGTTCATCCACTGGAGCCTGTTCAAGAAAGTGACACTTTGGTGGTTTGAATAAGAAAATTTCCCATAGGTTCAGTCATTTTCGCACTTGGTCTCCAGTAGGTGGCACAGTTTTGGGGAACAGGGAACTTTTGCAACTTGGAGTCTTGCTGGGAAAGTACATCAGTGGGGATGGGTGTTGAGGGTTTATAGCCTCCCCTACTCCAGTTTGTTCTCTCTGCTTCCTGAGTGTAGATGATGTGGTTCCTCAGCTTTCTGCTTCTGAAGGCATGCCTACTTCACTGTAATCAACTCATCCCCCTGGAACCATAGGCCAAATAAAAGTTTTCATCTGTAAGTTACTTTTGGTCATGGCATTTTATTATAGCAACAAAAGAGTAACCGATACACTAACTCATTAAAAATGCAAATTTGTGGCTGGAGAGATGATTCAGCAGTTAAGACCACTAGCTGTCTTTGCAGAGGACCCAGGTTCAATTCCCAGAGCCTACATGGTGGCTAACAATCGTCCATAACTCCAGCCAGTTCTAGTGAAGTCTGATGCCCTCTTCTGACCTTCATGGGCATTGTAAAACATGGGTGCACTTACATACTTGCAGGTAATACATTCTTAGACACAGTAAATAAAATTAATAAATAAAAGGAAAGATACTTTTAAAAATATTTTTATTTATTCTTTAATTTTATGTGTATGCGTGTATCGCCTGCATGTCAGTAAGTGCCCCCACATTGTGCGATGCCTGTGAAGGACAGAAGAGGCTATCAGATCCCCTGGAACTGGATTTATGGACAGTTGTTAGCTGCCATTGTGGGTGCTGGGATTCGAACCCATATCTTCTGCAAGAACAATCAGTGTTCTTAACCGCTGAACTATCTTGCCAGCCCAGGAAAAATATTTTTAAAAAAGCAATCCTATCTGGGAAAGCAATTGTGAATCACTTTAGCTATTATCTATTTTGAAACAGATTTTGAACATATTCACCTTGTGCCATTTTCTGTAAGGTAAGGAAGGGCATACTTGGAATTTCTTATTTTTCTGTTCATTCAGTGCTATTACTGAGATACCACCATATGAGTTGGAGGGATACAGCAGTGAATAAATGCCTTCAAAGGCTGTCCCCACTCTCAACTTGCCTGGGACTGCGGAGACCATCTTTCTTCCCTGGTAAGTCTGATTCCACCTAGACTTGTGCCTTGACTCCCCCACAACCTGAGCAATCCAATCTCCCCACCCCACATCCTGTTCTCCTTCTAGCCTTGAGCACAGACCTGCTTTTGCTCTTAGCACCCCAGATCACTGGACTACCCTCTTTGTCCATACCCACCCACTGCATCCTGACTTCCTGTACCCAGACCAGCTCAATCCTTCAGTCTAGTTTCTTAGAACCTTCACAGGCTGTCCTCACCCCCAATTAGCCTTTGTACTCCTGAGACCAGCTTTCTACCCTGGCTGTCCACAATCCCAACTTGCCTTGAATTTCTTAGACCAATATTCTTCCCAGATAAGTCTGATCCTGCCCACTGAGCCTTGATTCCCTACAACCTGAGAAACTCCAATCTCTCAGACCCCACATCCTGTTCTCCTTCTAGCCTTGGGCACAGTCCCACTTTTGCTCTCAGCATCCCTGATATCTGGATTACCCTTTAACTCTGTATGGAAGTGAGCTTTCCAAATCATGCCATGTCCATCCCACTACATTGGGATCATCTACACCTCATCCTGCTGCTGCAGCGTTAGACTTCTCTACCCTTTAGTAGGGGCCCAGACCTTAGCAGACTTCCTGAGATTTCCTGAATCCAGCCTCCATCTAGCAAGCTTCTAAAATTGTGCCTACTGACTAGAGGGGCCCAGACCATAGGAGGAAAACTGAGATCATCTGATTTTTCACCTGGCTTGGTACTCTGCAGGAACTCCTGAGTAGCTGGACTAGAGCCATCTAGTCCCTCTACTATAAGTTCAAAAGAAAGAAACCGAAGCCTAGACCAACCAGCTTTTCCTACCCAATAAGAAAACAACAAAGACTAATCAAGTATACAGACAGAAACATACTTAAACTCAACAAAGGAAGACTTGAGTTTCACAACATAATCACAAACAACAAAATTAATTCACATGCCAAAATCACAATGAAAAAATAATAGCATGAAAAACCCAAATAATATGTTCCCTTCATACACTAACAGTTCTGTAGTGGAGCTCTACAATGAGAACCCCCTAGAGATAACCTAGGACTAACCTAGAATTTAAAAGAACAATTATAAACATGGTTAAGGATTTTAAAGAACATACAAACAAACAAATCAAAGAAGTAAAGGAGGATAGGGATAAACTTCTGACTGAATTCAGAAAAGAGCTAGAAATACTGAAAAAAGCTTGGGCAGAAATGAAGAAGGAAGTGCAACACTCAATAAGCCAATTAGAAACAAAAGGCGACAGTCTCACCAAGAATGAATGAAATGGAAAACAGAATATCATGACTGGAGGATAAAGTTGAAGAACTGGACTGCTTAAGCAAAGATTATGAAAAATTAAAAAAAATACAAGAATGGAATATGCAGGAAATGTGGGATACCACAAAAAGACCAAATTTATGCATCATAGGCATAGAGGAAGGTGAAGAATCTCAGAATAATGGTACGGACCATGAACACTGAACATACAGAGAAAAGAGAGAAGAGTGAAAGCTGCAAAAGAAAAACAAGTCATATATAAAGGAAAATCCATCAGAAATGGAAATATATCTAAAATTATGGGAATCATCAAAGCTAAATCAGGAAGAGATCAACAGCTTAAACAGACCCATAACATATAAGGAAATTGAACCGGTAATACAAAACCTCCTGACAAAAAAAACTAAGACCCAGATGAATTCACAGCAGAATTCTCCCAGACATTTAAAGAAGATCTATATCCAATACTACTTAAATTATTCAAAAAGATAGAAACACAGGGAGAACTACCAAATTCCTTCTATGAAGCCAACATCAATCTAACACCAAAACCAAGTAAAGACACAACCAAAAAAGAAAATTATGGACCCATATCCTTAATGAACATAGATGCAAAAATTCTCTCAACAAAATACTTACAAACCACATACAAATGTACATCAAAAAAAGATCAATGATCAATTTGGCTTTATTCCAGAGGTGCAGGGATTATTCAATATACACAAGCCAATAAAAATCATAAATTACATAAATGGACTCAAAGACAAAAACCACATGGTCATCTCAATAGATGCAGGGAAGGCCTTTGACAAAATTCAACATGCATTTATAATAAAAGTCCTAGAAGGAGTAGGACTGGAGGGAACATACCTTTACATAATTAAAGCTATGTACAACAAACCCACACCCAACATCATTCTATATGGAAAAAAATAACTTGAAAGTATTCTCATTAAAACAAGGAACCAGACATGGCTTGGCTCTCCACTATCTCCACTCCTTTTTAATATAGTGCTTGAAATTCTTGCTAGAGCAATAAGACAAGAGAAGGAAATTAAAAGAGTACTAATTTGGAAGGAAGAGATCAAATCATTCCTTGTTGCAGATGATATGATACTAAACCTAAGAGATGCCAAAAATTCCACAAGAAAAGTCCTAGAAATTAACACTTTCAGGAAAGTGTTAGGTATAAAAATCAGTCTACAAAAATCAGTAGCCTTTTCAGTACTAATAACAAGTAATTGAAGAAAGAGTACATGGAAACCTTCCCATTTATAACAGCCTAAAAAAAAAAACCTTGGAATAAACCTGAATAAACATTAAAACCTCTACAATGAAAATTTTGAATCTTCAAAGAAAGATATTGAGGAAGAAATCAGAAGATGAAAGGACCTCCCATGCTCATGGATTGGAAGAGGAAAGAGACTAGGCCCTTATCTTTCATGTTGCACAAAAGTTAACTCCAAGTAGATCAAAGTCCTCAATGTGAAAGCTGAAACTCTGAAACTCTTAGGAGAAAACTTTAGCAGTGAACTACAAGATATCAATTGCTCAGGAATTAAGGTCAAGAATCAACAAGTAGGGCCTCATTAAACCAAATTTTTTCTGTAGAACAAAAGAAACAACGAAGGAACTGAAAAGAAAACCCACAGAGTGAGAGAAAATCTTCACCAGCGACACATCTAATAGAGGTTTAACGTCCAGAATATATAAAGAACCACAAAAAAACAAAGAAGAAAGCAAATGACCAAATTAAAAGATGGGCTAAGAATCTGAATAGGGAGTTCTCAAAAGAAGAAATAAAGATGGCTAAGAAATACCTTAAAACATGTTCAACATTGTTAGTAATTTGGGAAGTGAAAAGTAAAACCACTTTAAGATTTCATCCTACCACAGTCAGAATGGCTAAGATCAAGGGAACAAATGATACCAACTGCAGGATGTGGGGAAAGGGGAAGGCTCATCCACTGTTGGTTGGATTGCAAACTGTTTCAACCCCTATGGAAAGCAGTGTGGAGAACCCTTAAGAAACTTAAAATGAACCTACCATTTGACCCAGTTATACCACTCCTTGGCATATACCCAAAGGACTCATCCTATTGCAGAGATGCTTGTACATCCATGTTTGTTCCTGCTCTTTTCACAATAGCTAAGCAATGGAAGTAACCTAAGTGTCCCTCAGTTGATGAGTGGGTAATAAAAATGTGGTACATTTACACCACGGAGTTCTATTCAGCAGTAAAGAAAGATGAAATCATGAAATTTGCAAGTAAAAGGGTGCAACTAGAAACTGTTATACTAAGTGAGTAACACAGACCCAAAAAAACAAATCATGTCTGTTCTTCCTCATATGTGGATCCTAGCACCAAATCCTTGTATGTGAGTATGTATCCATATATAACTGCAGGAACCAGGATAATGAAAAGTAACTTGGGAAGTAATGTGAAAGAAAAAACCTGAGAGTGAAGAACATTTGGAGACATTCCTCTCTAAGGGAGAAATGGAAAAAAACTGGGGGTATTTAAATGGGAGAGGGGAGGGAAGGTTGTATAAGGAACCTTGGGGATAAAGGGAAAGGAGGAACTCAAGAGTGGTGGGACCATATGAGTCTAGTATTATCAAGGGAAAAATGGGGAAAATGGGGACACTTTAACTGAGGAAGCCATGGTGGAAGGATTAGCGAGAGAGAGAGAGAGAGAGAGAGAGAGAGAGAGAGAGAGAGAGGGAATGTCTTTTAAAAAACCAGAGGGAATCATATTAGTCAGACAACCTAAGAACAAATTACACATATATTATCTCTACATGAGTCCAAGTGTATAGCTAAAGTCTACATAACAAGAAACAGTGTCATACAGGATAGACCTTCAAGTTGTTGGTTAGGGTGGTCCAAGAGACCCCCAAAATTATACAGGCTATTGACACAGGCCTTGATTGCCTCACAAACTTGAAGGTAGCACCCTATTCCTGAGACAGAACATACTTTGCACACAGAATTTATAGCAATGGACCTGGAACTAACCTGGAAGCCACTTCCTCTGAAGGCCCTCTCTCATAACTTTGGAGAGCACGATGAAGGTACCAAGGGAAAATATCAGTTGATGGTCCAACACCAGCTTCAAGACCAAATAACCACATCAATGGCTGTCACAGCATATGACATTGGTGCAGTAGTGACACTTCATCTTGGGGGCAATCAACTCCTACCTAATTGGAATAAAACCCCACTCAATTGGAGGAAACTCAAGTGTGGTACTGTAAACATAACCAAATACACATGGCTGGAGAGGTCATAGATCTTAGAGAAAATCCCAAGACTGACACATCCCTAGACTAATGTGATTCCTTACTATGTGGAAAAATATGTATCCTTATACTTACAGACAAATATCCCACTCACCACTCATCAAAGAAGCTTCCTTTCCACCAGAAAGAAACTATTATCAAGTGCCACAGCTGGTCACACACAGGTATTGTCTATGATTTGCCCAAGTCTAAGTGGCACATCTATAATGCAACCACTACATCTAAGGCTCACAGAACATAGAACAGGTATAAAGAGGTCACTAATGAATCTCTCAGTTCTCATTAATGAAGTTCCCTAATGTAACAGAGGACCGGGAACACAAAAGATCACAAATGACCAAAGCATAGAAATTAGGAGTCTGCAGAATGTTGGTTCTTGGACTGGACTCCCATATTAAACTTCACCCACCCAGGGATCAGGGACCACTGTGAAAGAGGGGGTGGAAAGATTGTAAGAGCCATGAAGGAGATGCATGACCATATGGAAATAGAGTCCTGCAAGCTCCTGGGGCCCTCCTCCTATAAATCTACAGCAATGGTGTCAGTGTACAGAAGTCCTATGCAAACTGAGGCAGATAAAAACCCAGAATAGAATTAGGAAATGGGCAGCAGCCAAGTAGCTGAAGAAATATTGACAATTGATTACTGCTCAGTAAGGAAGACATGATCTTCCTAAAGTGAGGGACTCTAGATAAGCTGACTATACTTCAGTAGATGAGCTTGCACTGAGGAGAGTCTGGTAAAAATCCCGGATAATCCACCACCATTACTATACTGAGTCATTAAACAGACAGTATTCTTTTCAGGTGAAACATTTATTTTAATATGGAAGAATTATCCAACACTAACTCTAATTGTGTAAATAATTAACAAAATAGTCTTTCTCGATTTATACTTGCCTCTCATCAGCTTGGGTACAAGACCAAAAATATGGAATTGTGGAAATTTAAATACTTGTTATGGCAGTAAGTGATTAAACCACATTTATTCTCCAAGCACTTTAAGGATACTATTCTCTGAATTTGTTAAAATTAAGTTATGCAAGTATCTGTAGTCAAAATTGTGAGCACAAGAGGCATAAAATAGAAGCTGAGAATAATACTTAAAGCTTTGTATTAGAAGTCTTGACTGATGGGAATGTCCTTTCAAACTTGCATATTGGTGTTTGGCCAAGATAAAACTCTCAGAGGTATGTGGGTGTTTCTAAACTCAAGTTTCAGAATGCATTTTGAAAAAGTGGTTATAAACATCAGGACTGTATTATTGAAAAACAATCTGCAAACAACTTTGAAAACAATGTAATTGTACTAGGTGGACTGGAGTTTTAAGACTACTTTATATGTTATATGACACACTGAGGAACAATTGATAACAGTTTATTAAAATATATTAGGCTGAGTGTGTAGATCAGGGGCAGAACACATGCCTAGCATGTGCAAGGCTCCAAGTTCAACTCCAGCATTTGAAAATAATGACATTTTCATTCTCCCAGAAATATCATGGACTAATTTCACATTCTTCATATTTTTAAATTAGGGAAGTTTTTGCAATGCATATATTTTTGAATTTTTTTGCATTTCAAACAAAGCATCTTAATCATCTTTATTCACCCTCCCCCACCAGTACCCCTCATAGCACCTGCCCACTGGATTTCATGCATTTTGTCATACTTGTTAAAGCTTATTGAGTCAAGTTTGTGTACCCAGATGTCCCTAAGTGCAAGTTCATCCATTGGAATCCAGTCAACCTATCTTGAGTTTCCTCCATAAAGATTAACTCTACTTCACTTAGCAGTAATCAGCTGCCAATAACCCATCAGCTAAGTTTTGGGCCTCCAGCATATTTCCCTAGTTCTATACTGGGTTTTTGTCTGATTGAGCTTCTATGGTCTTGTGCATGCTGACACTACTACTATAGTTCATATGAACAAGTTCCCAGAGACCTGGAAGGCTCTGTTTCATTGTGATCATGCACCAACCCTGGTTTTTACATCTTTTGAAGCTCTCATCCACAATGATCCTTGAGCTATGGGTGGGTGAGATTTAATATAGGAGTCCTAAACACAGATACACTCTCTCTAGTCTCTTATTCTCTACACTTTGTTCAGTTGTTTCCTTCTGTGTGCATCACACTCTGTTGCAAGAGGAAGCTTCACTAGTGAGAGTTGAAAGATGCATTAATATTCTCTCTATCCTCTGTTCAGATGTATTCTATGAGCCTTAGGTATAAAAGTTCCATTGTAGATTTGTCACTTAAGGCTGAGCATCTCTCAGACAATTATTTTCAGTGTGTGACCAGTTGTGGAACACTGTAATAGTCTCCATCTCTTGCAAAAGGAAGCTTCTTTGATGAGTGTTGACTGGTATACTTGTCTGTAAATATAAGGATCCATATTTAGCATACAGTGAGAAATTTTATTTGTCTAGGGATATGACAGAAGCAGGGTTTCTCTAAGGTCTATGACCTCTCCAGCCATGTGTATTTAAATGTTTACAAGGCCACATATGAGTTCTCTCCCATTGAGAGGACTTTAAGACCATTGAGATAGTTGTTGATGAATCCTCAAGATTAAAGTGTCACTACTGAGACAGGATACTTTTGTTTTAAAAAATGGTATTTCTACATTTCCTTTTTCATGAATTCCAGTTCTACCAGTAAATTCTGTGCAACCAGCTTGCATTCTGTTCTACCTCTTAAAATTGTGAAAAATCTCAAGCCAGAGGTAGAGAAATATACTCAAAGGGAGAGAAATGAAGATAGAAAACACTTGGGGCAAAGATGATAGGCTTTATTTAATGAAAATTTTTCATGGTGTTTCTTTTCACCACTAAAGGGAACAGAAGACATTGGTAATCAAATATTTTGCTCTTAAAATGGTTGTATTATCTATGGCTTTGATGTGTAAAATCTAAATTGGATGAATTTACGTAGATTTAATGGACATTTAATTATCACATTAAAGAGAAAATATGGTTAGATTCAAGAGATAATGTATTTTAATAACTGAGTTATGGAAAAGTCTACTTAGAAGCCTAACAGGGAATCAGATAAGATTGTCTATTGTGAAGATCAGCCTGCTCTATCTTGGCAGAGTTTTGGTGAGGTAGAGTGTAGAAATTCCATGTTGGTAGAGGAATAAAATTTCATTTCAATATTATTCAATTCTAATACAATATTTTCACATGAAATATAGGATATTTTTCATAATTGTATTTATTATTTTTAGTTTTGTGTATGAGTGTATTACTTGCATGTGTGTAAGTGTACGTGTGTTGTGCAGGTCAGAAGAGGGTGCTGGGTCCCCTGGAACTGGAGTTATGGATGGTTGTTAGCTGCCATTTGGGTGCTGGTCTTCTTTAAGAAGTCAGTACTTTCAACTACTGAACCATCTCTCCAGACCCAATAATGAAGTTTTTGAAAAATTAAAATAAGAGGTCTCTATATTAAATATGTACTTTTAAATATTTTGCTCATATTTAACACTAAAAGGTGTGTTTGTGATGGATCTGAAGATGTGGTTGAGGCATTAATAGCGTTGGCTGCTCTTGTGGAGGGATCCTTTTAATAAGCCATAAAACTTTTTTTTGTTGTTGTTCTTTTTGAGACAGGGTCTCCCTGAGGCCCCAGCTGGCCTGGATTCGCTATGGAGACCAGGCTGGCCTTGAACTCACAGAGATTCATTTGCCTGCCTCTGTCTCCCGAGTGCTGGGATTAAAGGCGTGCACTAAAAGTTTTTTAATATATTTGTTGTTTGTTACTATTTTCTCCTCTGGATTATCAAGTCACAATGATAGAAAAATTGTCTATTTTGTTCTTTGATATGCCAGATTCATAGAAAGTGCTTATGTAGAAGGAATATCTAACAATACACTTATTGAATGTATAGCATGTAAAGTGCTTAATATATAAAATCATTATCACTAATAACTATAGAAGAGTCTCAAAGTAAAAAGTTAAAAAAAGAACAAAAACTGCATGTCGAATACATAGATAAATTTTAGTTATCCTGTTATTATTTGTTTGACTTTCTTCTTTGGCGTAAGTTTTGTTAAGGACCCACACAATGTCCACACCAAGGAAAGTGGCAAGAAAATAGACTTTTAGTTTTCAGTTTGATGGGAGAAATGAATACTTCTTTGAACATGATTTTGTTAGAAGTCTTAATAAATTAATCATTTGCTGTTGTGGATTCAGAATTTCTTGGCTTTGACTGCAGTAGTCATTGATCTCATTTGAACCCCTCACAAAAGTCCTTGTTATTTTAGAACGCAGCCTGAGGACATTCATGTAGGCAAGGAAAGGAATTCAGAGATGGTAGCATCCTTGTACAGCAATTAGTCCTGTGCATTGTTTCACACTGTAGGGCTCCAAACTACTTAGTAAATGATCTGATCTTAGAAGTGACAAGCACTGTTGATTCCTATGGAATGTCCCTTTGAAAAAGTATAGAAAATATAGATGGCTCTCAATAAGTTACACATTCGTGTTTTGGACTTTTGTTTATTCAGTTGCTTTTAACTTATGCTTTTGTATAGCAGTTCAAGCTCATGTTTTTTTTTTAATTTAAAATAATGAAGGCAATTATTGTACTTAAATTAGGAATCTAGATTTAAGAGCAATAAAATACCCTACATATGTATTCACTTTTATTATTACATTGATCACCTACTGTGCATGTGAAATGATTACATTTTGTTACTTGCTCAAGGTTTCCTCAAGAACAGAGGTAGATATTAAGAATAATGGAAAAACAACTCAAGTGTCTACCAAGGTCATGTAAAAGAAATAATCCAGGCAACAAGTCTATGAGAATATGGAGTGGTAGGAACCATAGACATCTGGATAATGTATTCCAAGAGAACACCATCATGAATAGTGTTAACATTTAATGTTTTGATTCAGTTTATGTTCTGTCAATGTTTTCACCTCTTTTCTGTGCAGAAGACATCAACATAGTTTTTTTCAGAATAAAAGCCTTTTTCAAAAAAAGCTCCTAATTTCCTCCTCTATAGAATGAGGGACATGTAACAAATTGTTAATTTTATGTCACCTCAACATCCTCTCTGGATATAAGTTTAAATTCTCAGAAAAATTGCTGGGCTTAGTTACCTTTGACACAGTTTTCAGTTCGGCACATCATTCCACTTCTTCAATGTGACTGACCCAGGTATTTGTCATATACAGTCATCTTTACAAAACACTGTACATTCTCTCTTGTTTTGGTTCCCAGCTATTTGTTTCTTAACAACTGTTCTAACTCACACATTGCTTGCTTATGCCTGTTCCTCCTGAAACCTGTTTGAGAAGTCTCTAGCACTTGTTTTAACATGGCTGTACATCAGTTTCCTAAGTCCTGTTACCCACCAGAGGGTACTCTATCCCTGCCTGTGTTCAGTTGAAGCCTGGATACCTGGTAGCCTCATTAGACCTCTAAAAGTTAAACAATTGGAATCCAAACACACACAGACCAAGTATTTCTCAAATAAAAAAATGTCATCAGGTGAAAGCAAATGAAACGAATGATATAACGCCAAATGAGTTTTATTTATTTATTTATTTATTTATTTATTTATTTATTTATTCATTTATTTATTTTTGGTCTTTTTGGTCTCCCTGTAGTCCCAGCTGACCTGGAACTCGCTATGTAGACCAGGCTGGCCTCGAACTCACAGAGATCTGCCTGCCTCTGACTCCCAAGTGTTGGGATTAAAGGTGTACACCACCACACCTGGCTGTGAGTGTTATTTTTAGTCATAAATCTTTCTTTGTGGTTCAATATACAGTCAGTAACCTACTTGACATTACCACTTGGAATTTTAACACATCTATAATTCACCCACCAAACCCAGAACATTCCTTAACTTCTTTCTAGACCTTATTATTTCCCAATCTCCATTTAGCAACATGTAAAAGACCATTAAATATTCCTTTATTCATTTCTAGACCTCAAACCACCATACTTGCCCCCATCAAATTCACCTATCACTGGATATACCTCCAAAGCATAACTTTAATCTGCTTAGCATCAAAGTTAGGCTAGCAGAATCTCACAACATGACCACTGCATAAACTACATAAGTAGTGCATTTGTTTCCATTTTGTCTCTTAGGATTCATCCTATGTAATGCTAGGTAGACAGCATTTCTAAAAGCATGACTCAGTGTACAGAGATATATGTAATTACATATCTACTCATCTCTCCAGTACTAATTTTTAAATTCTTTTACAACTAATTTCAGTTTGCTTCTTTTTATCCTGATTTACAAAATCACTTACATTATTTTTTGTCTGGAAATGCTTTTCTTGGCTGTTTCCTGAATTCTCATGTTCTCATCACAGAATCTTTGGCTCCTCATAGATTAAAAGATATCCCTTCCTCACCCATGCACTTCTGAGAGCAGACTATTACTTTGATGCATCTATCACTATAAGTATTGTCAAATCTCTGTGTTAATATAGAGAATTGATATTTGTATCTTACAGATTCAGTATAAATTTCAAGAGATCAGAGATTAAACAATCATTTTTAAACTATATGTCAGAATCTCTAATTCCAACCACAATAGCATAACAGCATACTTTTGCCATCCTAACTTAAAAAAATAAACAATTAGAAAGATATATGAAAATGATTTTTTTCAGATATTAGAGAATAATCAGAGTAGGATAATGGCACTCAGGAGAAGAAAATTTACTGCAGTGAGCCCTAAGATTGCTCCACTTACAGCTTGGAGAGTTTCTAGGCCATGGCATACAAGGAGAATCTTGAAGAGAATCTTGGTAAGTCTTCAAATTGAACAGACAGAATTGGGCATTTTGAGACTTCAGTGTTGCTAGAATTTACAGAGTAGATATACATAGAAAGATTCAGAATACTGAAGATAGCTAGTTCCAGCAAAATCTTCACCTGGGTTTTGATCAGTGTATTCTGTGAGGAAATGATATGAAATGTGGTAAAAATAAAATCACAGAAAGAAGCAATCAGGACAATGCCTACAGCTCACCTGATGAGAGGAACAGTTTGTGATTCTGCTAGATCAAGTGAAAATGTTATAATATACTGTATATCAAAATGCTCAAAATAACATTCCCTCTTTTTAAATATATTTTAATTGAGCTTTTGTAATTTCATATAAAAGTTCTTAATGAAATTTAGACCTCCTCCCCATCGAGGCTTCCCCAACCCCCAGGTATTCCACCATACATGTTAAGTCCTATCCAGTTAAGCATTTGCACCCAAATGTCCTTCAGTGTAAATTCGTCCACTGAAGTCTAGTCAGCCCATCTAGAGATTGTGTATGTAAGGCGTATTCTCCCTCACCCAGCAGCAATCAGTTTCTAATAGTTCTCAGTCTAGTGCTGGCCCTCCATCTACTTTTCTCCTCCCATTTGAGTCTTCGTTTAATTGAGTTTGCATGGGTCCTGTGCTCAGTGCCACCATTGCCACAAGTTCACGTGTGTATGCTTCCGGTGGCCTGAAAGCCTCTGCTTCTTGTGTTCATCAACCAGCCCTGGCTCTTACAGTCTTTCAGTCTCCTCTTCCGCAATGGTCCCTGAGTCATGGGTGCATAAGTTTCCATATAGGAGTCCTATCTTACACTCTGCAGTCTCTTAATCCTTAAAACTTGGTCAGTTGTGGTCTTCACAGAAATGAAAGCATATGTTCATATTGAGGATGTGAATGAAAGAAAACAGACCAAAAAGCAATAAATTCTAGAAACTGCTAGAAAATACAAACTGATCAAGGTAGCTATAACTATACATATAGTTAGTGCAGACCCAGGGCAAGGGCAGGGTAGTGGCAATGAAATGTTGTATTACAGACTTGAATGACAATACCTTTTGAAATGATGGATATGATTAGTTGCTTAATTGGAGTGATCAGTTAGAAATTTATATATAATAAATTAATGACAGCTTTCATTTTAAATGTGTGAGAAATGCAATTTGTCCTTTGTTCAATAAAGATATTCCAAATAGAAAATTATGGCTGAGTATTTGAAACAAATGATCTGGCTCTTGAATTTCATCTTCTTCAAAAATGTTTTAGACAACCAAAATTCAGGGAATATGACAGGTAATTAGCATCCTATGAGCTCTTAATGATTATCAGGAACAATTTGAAATACTTTTGGTAGAGTAGATCTTTATAAATCTGATGAGGTAAATTCTATCATTAACCTCTTATATGTTATAAAATTTGATCTTTGACTTCTTAACACCATTAAAATTCTGTTCAAAGCATGGACTTGATAGGAAAGACATTTGGGATTTAATACAAGCACCTGAAATATAGGCCCTTACTCTCAATAACAATTGAGGGAAGGGAAGTCTAGACTCCAAATGATGTGTTGGTGTAAATTGCATACCATAAAGCTGCTGTCAGATCAATAGCCTTTAAAAGAGCAGGAGACAATGATTCTGTTGAATGGAAAAAAAATGATTTTCTTATGATGACAACAGCTCTAGAGCTCAGGAGAGGTGATGGCTGAACTCTGCATCCTGCCAGTAAAAATGATGAACAAGCAAAGCTGACTCTTGAGAGATTGCTAATAGAGTCACAGCTTTTGAGGTCCCTCCTGCCAATCATTTTGTCAATGCAGTTCAGAGAAGGAAATAAAACAGAACAAAGTTTGACACTGAAGACACTGGCACTGGGAAAAGAGATGGATTGGGATTAGTTCAGGCAAACATTAATAGGCACAAACACTACAGTCTGCTTATAATTACCTTAGGAGTGACTAAGGTAGTAATTAGATTTACCATACTTAAATTCAACTTATGCTTTATATTGAGTTAAAATTTTACGATTTTAATCAAAATCAAAGTTTACATACTTGCTACAATGTCTTGCCTTTTAATTGTTTAAAATGAGGTATGCTGAGTCTACAATCTAGTAAAATCATATGAATATATTTGCTTCTAGTTATACTGCCTGCATTTTGACTTGGACAGGATCAGTTTTGAGGAACTGAATTTTCCTCTGATTTATCAGATTAATTGCTCCAAATGGTGTGAGTCTTGATGTCATAAAACCTCAATGGTCTCATTTGTTGGTCACAGGAATAAACGTTCCCATCTGTTTTTTTACCAAGTGATTTTATTCCATTACCCTGTGTTAAGAAGACTCATATTAGACGGACAAATGAGTCATCAGACCCTTAAAAGGCTTCAGGCATAGAACATGTCAACTGCTTAAGTTATTGGACACATGAAGACCAGAATCTCATTACAGGTACTTAGCTTCCCTAAATCAGGTGAATTTACAGAAACAATGTCCTCTGCTCTCACTCCTCTCCTCAGTGGTTAAGTCCAGGACTTAACAGAACAAAGGCACAGAGGAGCAAGAGCAAAACAGTGCCACTGTCACCAGTAGCATCAAATGTACAGGCTGGGGCCACTTTCAAGCAAAATAAAAATAATGTCAAGTATCCAGTTTCAAAATACAGGCATTCTCCTCTCCTAAGGTACTTTTAGAAATTTCATAGAAAGGCTGGTAAAACCTTGGAATATCGTCTGGATGTGGCATGTCACACAGCAAGAGCTCACTCCAAGACAGCCAGCTGCTGGATGGTGTAGGTGACTTTCTTCATCTTCTTGGACTCCTTTCTGCTTGCTGTTGATTTCCATTGCAATTTTGTTCTTGGCTTTTCCTTGTCCAACTTCAAAATTCTCTGAGGTTAATTCTTCATATGGTTTCTTGGCATTAAGGATGAATACCCAGATGAATTCTACTTATGTTCCTCTAAGGAGTTGTCATCTGGTTGTCAGCCTTCCAAAAGAATCACTGGGCCAAGATGGGTTCCTTCTTAGTGGGCAATAGAGGAAGTCAACCTAGTCCATCTATTCTGAAATACAGGCAAAGTCCTCCAGGAAAGGCCAGTTCTTGTAGTTAGAGATGTGGTGGCTCTTCAGGTAAAGCTGCCAGGCAGGGGCAGCAAACAGTGCTACCACCTAGCCCTCCAATCTCCTTGTATGAGAAATATACAACTGCCTTCACTCCAGCATATTGGAGGGAAGAGAAAACTTGCATCTTCCTTCTGTCAATTACTCACTGAAGCAGTGATGTTCAGAGGTATGGAAGTTTAAAACATTAAACAAATAAACACAGCTCTCACCTCAAATGGATAAGAGTTTATTCTGCAGTCAAATATGTATGATGATGGCCCAGGAGCACTGATTTAGGTTTTCCGAAGTTCCATGTTCCCATGAGGAAAGAATTTCATTCTTTTTTCAAATAAATTATTTGAGAATTTCAGACAATGCATTTTTATTATATTCACCCCCAACTCATCCTCTTAACTCTATCCAAATTCACCCCACTTTCTTACCTCACAACTTTGTGTCCTTTATTTTTTTAAAAAATAGGCAGTTGGATCCTCAGGCCTCTTGGGGTAAGTCTACAGCACAGCTCTCCGCGCCGGGACTCCCTAAACCACATTCACCCTTCCATCCCCCCCTCCACCCCACCCAATCTATACTCCTAGTTTGGGCCCTGCGCCATTCCTAGTCTTGGGGCCCCAAACACTTTG
>NW_008331125.1:2235651-2236198 GCF_000622305.1 Nannospalax galili | reverse complement strand
GGCCCCATCCTCACCTCTCTCTGCTTCCCTGGGCCTGCACCAATGGCTAACTCTCCTAGCCTGCACTACTATCCTCAGGCCTTTGGGGTAAGTCTATAGCGCAGCTCTCCGGCCGGGATTCCCTAAGCAACATTCACCCTTCCATCCCCCCTCGTCGTTCTATACTCCTAGTTTGAGCCCTGCGCCATTCCTAGTCTCGGGGCCCCAGACACCGGGGGAACCAATGCTGCTTCCTGACCCTCTCACCCAGACCAACTTAGTGCCTTTCTTGGGCCCCAGGGGCACCTCTTCTGGACCTGGCCCTGCCCTCACCTCCCTCTACTTCCCTGGTCCTGCAACACCTGCTAGCCTCTTCCTGGGGCTGACAGCCTCTTTCTGGGGCTCCGAGGCTTACCTTTACTCTCCCTGATTCTTTGCATCTAGTACAACCCAGCTACTCAATCCACTCCCTGGGAAATCTTGGGGCTTCTTCGCTCCCCATCTGCCTTTGCATCCCTGCATGGCGCTGCCACGGCAAGGGTCTCAGGTCAGTGCCACCCAAGTTCCT
>NW_008331125.1:2227037-2230199 GCF_000622305.1 Nannospalax galili | reverse complement strand
ATGAAACTGTGTATTTTAATAATGAAATGGAGATCTTTTTTAAAGGTTAAAACATCATTTAATTTATGTCTTATAGGGTTTATACTGAGTACAATATTGTATAACTGTAATAATTCAACTGTAAACCTAAAAATTTACAGCCAATTTTGAAAGAGATGCATCCTACCTCAGGAAACCGTTATTGAATATGTCAATTGTGTTGTAATGATATGCTTCTTCTAAGTATGTTGCTATTAAATAAATCATTTTTAAAAATTAAAAAAAAAATAGGCAGTTGACTCCAATTTGTGCTATCCTTTTATTTCTGGATTTGGGGTCATCCACTAGAGAATGACTGATCTACCAGGAGACGCACCCTTAATAAAACTGACTAGCCCTCCACCACAGCCTTCAGCTGTTCAAAACTCCCCAGTTAGGGGTTGGGACTCATGAAGTCTTTTCCATACCAAACTAGAATGTTGCCTGGCTTAATGTTCTTCAGGTCTTCTGCAGGCAACCATAGCTGCTGTGAGTTCATGAGTGCAATAGTCCTGTCATTTCCAATCCTCTGTCTTTAGCTCTTACAATCTTTCAGCCCCCTCTTCTGCTATGGTCTCTGAGCCTTGTGGAACAGGTATGGTATGGATGCCCCCTTTGTATATGAGCACTTCACAGTCACTTATTTTCTGTACTTTCACCAGTTGTGAGTTTCTGCATTAACTGCTATCTGCTGCACAAAGAAACTTCTCTGATGAGGTCTGATGACTATACTAATCTATGAGTAAAGTGGTATGGATTCAGGAGACAGTTTGATACTATGTTCATTTAGCAAAAGAATAGTTGCAGGTTTAACCCCTGGGGCCTGTGAACTCTCCCCCAACCCCCACCCAACATGGGTTCCTAGCCAAATTTGAAGTGTTAGGCATGTTTTCTCCTGTGGAGTGAGCCTTATATCTAACCAGAAAGCAGTAGGTTAATGTAGCCCAGAAACAACTTATTCCTCCGAAGAGCAGTGAATTATGGGGGGAGCATACAGCACTCTGGGAAGAAGGGTGGAGCCTAGCTGCCCAGAGCATGAGAATGGCAGTGGCAGGAGACTGGAACTGGAAAAGGAAGAAGTGTGTGCCGCTGCTGGGAGCAGATGGCAAGGACATCCTGAGATGGGGCATTTACAAACGTGGGGTGAGACTGCTGGGGGGGAGGGGGGGACAAGAAAGCTTATAGAGACTGGGTTGAGGGTGCTGCAAGTTTCTTTGTAAGTCACCCTTTCACTCCCTTTCATAAAGGAAACTCAAACTAAAAATGTCTTATGTTAGTCTGTGAGCCTTGAAGCCTTGGGAGGGAGCATGGGCCAGGCCTCCCAGGAAGGGAAAAGGGAAGAAAATTTAGTGCGACAGTTACCCTTATAACATTCATGTCACTCTTGTACTGAATGGCCTATCTTACCACATTGGTCATTATTTCAATTCATATGGCTGTGGATGATTTCTTTTCCCCTAGCAGCCTGCAGAGCACCTTAGGTATTATGAAATCTAGCCAGCAGGATAGAAGCTTCCTAGTCAGTACTGACTTCATTTCTCCATGGCCTATGACCAATGTGTCATGTCTTCAGCAGTGGGATCTTACCATAAAGTTCTGGTAGGCAACCAAGAACAATAGAAATATCTTGAATTGTTTTGGGAGTCTCCAGAGCACCTCTGACTCACAACCCAAGGAGAGATAGGCCATACTTGGCACTGGAATTTTTATTTGTAAACCATTGTCTTCTTAGATGCATCTAATCCTCTGTGCATAGTAACTCCAAGTAAACTCTTTTATAGGAACAAATTGTAGAAAAGACAACATATTTAACAAATGGTGTTGGAAAACTGGATATTTACATGTAGAAGAATGAAACTTAATCCTTTTCTCACACCTTGCACACAAATCAATTCCAAGTAGATCAAAGATCTCAATATTGGACCTGAAACTCTGACATTTCTAGAAGAAAAAGCAGGAAATACACTTCAGGATATAGGTTCAGGTAAGGACTTTCTGAATAGGTCTCTGGTGGTCCAGAAAATGAGACCAACAATCAACATGGGGGACTCTGTGAAATTTAAAAAGCCTCTGTACTACAAAGGAAACTGGTAATTAACTGAAGAGGCAGTCTACAGAATCCTTCCCAGGAGTACATCTGACAGAAGATTACTGTCTAGAACATACAAGGAACTCAAAACTAAACATTAAGAAAACAAGTAACTAAAGTAAAAAGTGAGATATGGAAATTAACATAGAATTATCAGAAAAAGAAATAAAAATGGATAAGAAACACTTTAAAAGATGATCATCATGAAGTTTTTATAGAAATAGAAAAAGGAAAATCATAAACCTAAATACTTTTCAAATGCAGTTGTGGAAATGCAATATTGGAAGCTGTAGCAACATATGGGAAACTCTACTATCATTTTCAGGTGTCTTCCTGTTCTTGGGTTTTGAGTTGGTGGAAGCTAGTGGTTTGTTAAGTTAATACATCCCCCAAAGTTCATTGATAGTTACAAGGTCATTAGGTCAGACATAAAAGTGTGAAATAAATTACTCTTCAAGGATTTAAGATAGTCCAAGGTCTCCATCAGCCAACCTCTTCATAATCAGTTAAGTCCCAGTCAGCTTTTGTAGAATGCTTGATACATGCATGGCTTCTTTCCAGAAATGTTAGTTTACAAAGTCTAGAGGCTAGAGAGGTAGGATATGCAGTGCCTTGGAAACCAGAAGAATACATTAGACTCTTGGAAAGATGGGAGAATTGGGAACTGTAGTTGTATTGTTTTTTTAAAAAAAGCATTATTGAAGTATCATTTCAAAGTATAACATTCAGAAGTTCTTAATATATTCACACATTGTGAAGCATTGTCACGAATTTCAGAACACTTTCGTCAAGCCAGCTGAAAGAATAAAGCTCAGGAGTCACTTCTAATTTTTTTTTCTCTCAATCTCGCTAGCTGCCAATAATCTACTTTCTACTTCTGTAATTTAATTTATTCTGAACATTCATATAAATGGAAAAAACAATGTATGATTTTGTATTGTTCTCATAATAATAGTTTCCAGTTCTGAGAGATAACCAAGAGGTTTGGTAACAGCATGTGTTATTTTGGGAGTCTCCTGGACCACTCTCACCAACCACTCAAAGGGAGGCCTCTT
>NW_008331125.1:2225553-2226993 GCF_000622305.1 Nannospalax galili | reverse complement strand
TATACTGTATGGGCATTTCTTGTGGAGCTTTTGGGGCATCCCATTTCCCTCTGGGTTTCCTATGGCCCCAAGATTCATTCATCTCTGTGTTTTTTCCTCCCATCCAGCCTCTGTCTTCCCTCCCCAGTCCCAGGGCCCCAGTTATCCTCACCTTTCCCCAAAAATACCTGCCTCCTGCCACTCCCCCTCTCCTACCCCCCCACAGTGGCCCCTTTCATGTCCCTTCCTCTTCTCTTCCTAGTCAAACACTCTCATTTCCCCACTGATAATATCTGTTTTCTATTATCCCCCTTTTTTCTGGTTCTTTCTTTTCCTTTACCTCCACGTATCATTTATATTTTCCTGGCTCATGGTGTTACAGCAGAATATATATGGGACGGATGCTACAATCCACAAATGAGGGATATTGTACATCACTTACTTTTCTGTGTTTGTGTTACCTCATTAAGTATAACACTCTAGTTCCATCCATTTACCTGCAAATTTCATAATTTCATCCTTTCTTACTGCTAAGTAGAACTTAGCACATTTTCATTATCTATTGGTCAGTTGAGGAACATTTAAGTTGTTTCTATTTCTTAGCTATTGTGTAAAGAACAGCAACAAACACGGATGTACAGGTATCTCTGCAACACGATGAAACCTTTAGGCATATGCCAAGGAGTAGTATATCTAGATCAAATGGTAGGTTAATTATTGTTTTTTGAGAGTTCTCCACACTGATTTCCATAGTGGTTGCACAAGTTTACAGTCCCACCAGCAGTGAATGAGTGTTCCTCTTTCTCCTTATCAATTCCTTCACCTCAGATCCCTGGGCTAGCTTCCTAACCCACACTAAACTTTTTGTATTCATAGTTATTCCAGAACTGTTTATAAAAGTCCCCCAAACAGAAATAATACTAATCTTCATAATCTTAAGAATGGAAAATAATATGGTTTTGTTTAATTCAGATGTCTCTCTGTTGTCTCTGGCCTTTTGACCTATCTAATGGAGATAGTGGAGTATTGAAGTCCCCTACTATTAATGAGTTGGGATTAATTTGGGTTTTGAAGCTAGCTAGTATTGTTTTTATAAAGTTTGGTGCACCGGAGTTTGGTGAGTATATGTTCATGATTGTAATATCTTCTTGGTTTATTGTTCCTTTGATCAGAATGAAGTGGCCCTCTTTATCTCTTCTGATTAGTTTTACTTTAAAGTCTATTTTATCAGATATTAAATTGCATTGTCTGCTGTTTTCTTAGTACCACTGGCTTGGCATATTCTTTTCCATCCTTTCAACTTAAAGAGGTACCTGTCCTTGAAAGTGAGATGAGTTTCTTACAGACAACAAAAAGATGGGTTTTGTTTCTTAATCCCTTCAAGTAGTCTGTGTCTTTTTTTGAATGGGGAGTTCAGTCCATTGATATTTAAAGTTATTAATGAAAGATGTGTATTGAATC
>NW_008331125.1:2213453-2224628 GCF_000622305.1 Nannospalax galili | reverse complement strand
GTCCACTTTATCTTTCAGTCTTGATACTCTGTTTTCCATTTTGTTCATCCTATTGGTGAGGCTTTCTCCTGTTGTTTCTAATTGGCTTATGGAGTGTTTCACTTCGTTCTTTATTTCAGCCTGAGTATTCTTCAATATTTCTAGCTCTTTTCTGAATTCATTCAGAAGTTTATCCCTATCTTCCTTCAGCTCTATGATTACCTTGTTTGTGTGTTCTTTAAATTCACTGAATTCTTTTATCATATTCATCATTGTTCTTTTGAGTTCCGTGTCCTGCATTGTCTCTAGGGGGTTCTCATTGTGCTCCTCTAGAGGATTACTGGTATTTGGTGGGGATATGTTATTTTGGTTTTTCATGTTATTATTTTTTCTCTGTGATTTTGACATGTGAATTTCTTTTGTAGTTTCTGACTCTTGTGTGATATTCGGGCCTTCAAGTTTAGTTCTGCTTCTTTTATTGAACTTTATGTGTCTTTGTGGTTTACTTTTTGTGTATGAAGAGCTGGTTTGTCTAAGCTCCTGGTTCTCTCTTTTTATTTTATATTGTTGTGGCCGGATTGATTTTGTTTTCAGGAGTTCTGCGGTGGCCCAATTCCAATGTGGGTCAGAAGTTTTCAGACTTTCTCCTTAGGTCTGGAATCTTCTAAGAATGATTTTGGCCTCAGGAACTTGGGTGTTGGACTGACCTGAGACCCTGGCAGTGGCCGTCATGCAGGGATGCAAAGGCAGATGGGGTGGGAAGAAGCCCCAAGATTTCCCAGGGAGTGGATTGAGTAGCTGGGTTGTACTGGATGCAAAGGATCAGGGAGAGGAAATGTAAGCCTCAGAGCCCCAGAAAGAGGCTGTCAGCCCCAGAAAGAGGCTGGTCAGGGTTGCAGGACCAGGGAAGTAGAGGGAGGTGAGGGCGGGGCCAGGTCCAGAAGCGGTGCTCCTGGGGCCCAAGAAAGGTACTAAGTTGGTCTGGGTGAGAAGGGTCAGGAAACAGTATTGGTTCCCCTGGTGTCTGGGGCCCCAAGACTAGTGATGGCACAGGTCCCAAACTAGGAGTAGCGAACAGCGAGGGAGACGGAAGGGTGAATGTGGCTTGGGGAGTCGAGGCGCGGAGAGCTGTGTTATAGACTTACCCCAAGAGGCCTGAGGATAGGGGTGCAGGCTAGGAGAGTTAGCCGGTGGTGTAGGTCCAGGGATGCAGAGAGGTGAGGGCAGGGCCAGGACCAGAAGCGGTGCTCCTGGGGCCCAAGAAAGGCACTAAGTTGGTCTGGGTGAGATGGATCAGGAAGTAGTATTGGTTCCCCAGGTGTCTGGGGCCCCAAGACTAGGAGTGGCGCAGGTCCCACACTAGGTGTAGTGAACAGCGGGGGAGATGGAAGTCTGTAGTAAAATGTAATGTGAACTAAAACTAAAATGTCCTATTCTCCAGAAAAAAATGCTTTAAAAATGTTTTTGAGGCTGTGTTTAGTGACTTAGGCCTTTAATCCCAGCACTTGAGAGGCAGAGACAGGTGGATCTCTGTGAGATCAAATCAGTCTGGTTTACATAGCAAGTTCCAGGCTAACTATGGCTACATGGTTAGAGTTTGTCTCAAAATGAATCTTTATTTATAGTGTCTATGGACCTCTACCTGGAATCCTCTAAATGGCACTGAGAGAGATTTCTGAAAGACTTGAGAGCATTTATCACCAAGTTTATTGGGACTCTCATTCTAGCTCTGCCTTTTTTAAGTCTCAGATTCCCCTTCTATAATATGGAAAAGTAGCCAGGTGTGGTGGCACATGCATTTTATTCCAGCACTTGGGAGGTACAGGCAGGCAGATCTCTGTGAGTTCAAGGCCAGCCTGGTCTACATAGTGAGTACCTCAGTTGCTGTCTCACTAACAGAAATGGCTGAGCTGCATATTTCAAAAAAAAAAAGAAAGAAAATTTTGTAGCATTTGAACTATATATCGTTAAAATAAATTTATAGAAATGTCTGCATAGATGAATTTCTATTCATAGATTTTTTTTCTATTCCTTTGATTTCCACATCATAAGACAGTATCTTGTTGCCTTGATGGCTAGAATCTTATGATACATTTTGAATTGATGGGATGCATCTTCCAAAGTCTGACTCTCTTAAAGCATATTTTTGGTGACTTTTCATCCCTTTAATTTCTGGTTAAATTTAAAGTTCTATTTCCAATTTCCATGCCAGTACTCTCTAGGTTCTTGATGGGCAATTTGTTGAGGGAGGAAATTACATCATAAATATTTTGAACACAGTTTATTTTAGATTCACTACAGTTTGTAGATGTTTTTAAAAATATTTTAAATTAATTACATTTTCTGTAGGTTTTATGCATATTTCAATTATTAATTGCATACCTTAATATTCAGGATTTTTCTTTTTAGTACTGGGATTGAACCCAAGTCTTGTGCAGGCTATCCCAGTGCTTTAACTGTGAGTTACATCACCAGCTCTTAATTTTTATTTTAAAACAGGATTGCTAAGGTGCTCAGGCAGGCTTTGAATTTGCAATCTTCTTGACTTAATTTCCTGAGTAGGTAGGAATAATGGCATGTGACAATATACCTAGCTAGTAGTGGTTACACTCCTGCTCCTCTCTTTTCCCAGTAAACAGTGCTCCTTCTACCTTAAATTGCTTCTTTTAAACCTAAATTCTATATATGCCAAGTGAAAAAAAAATATATATATTGTATTTTATCTACTCATTTGTTAATGGACACCTAAGCTGATTCCATAAGTCAACTACTGTAGTGTCACAACAAACATAGGTTTATATATATAATTATATGCTGATTAATTCCTTTGAATGAATTCCTTGGCTGGATCACAAGATAGCTCTATTGTTTATTTATTTGAGGCACCTCCATACTTACTTCCATAGTGGATGAACTAGGTTACATAATCATACATAGCATATATTGTTCCTTTTCCTCTCCATCTTTACCATAACACTTATTGTTGTTTTCTTAATGATAGACATTCTGAGGGAATTTCAGTGCTCTTTTGATTCACATTTCCTTGACAGCTAGGGATGTGGCCTTTGTAGTTATTTTGGGAAGTGTATGTTCAATTTATTTTCTTGAATACTGATAGAATTATTTGTTCTTTAGGTGTTTAACTTTTTTTTAGCTCTGTATTAGGCAAAAATTTTAGTACTGTTTTTTTATATGTAAATGTTTAATGTGTTCTAACTCTTTGGATCTCTGGATATTTCTGTACATTATATTCCTGAGTCATCTCAGTTCAGAGAGGAAAGCAGAGTGACTAGGAATATAATGGAATGTGGGCTAAATGGTAATCAGTTTTATAGGGCTCGGGATGTACCTCCCTATCTTTTGTCTACATGAATAAATTTGGAGCTTGCAGAATGCTGTTCACCATCCAGTTCTTGGGGAAAAATTATTCAAGGCTGATGGTGTGGATGCCTCTGGAAAGTCGACACTTCATGGCCTCCACTCTGAATTCACAGCAAACCATTGTGTGGTGGGCCTGGTAGTCTGAAATTTCAGCAAGACTGACAGGATTGAAGTAAAGCTAGGCACAGAGCAGGAGAAAGCTACAACAATTAGAATTCTTTATGATTGGCCTCATTGTTTCTGAGACCTTCAGAGGGTCCTAGTTTTTGCTATAACTTGCTCCCTGTCATCGTCTCTTTTTGTTACAGAGGACTTGAGACTGGAGGATTTGGTAAAGAATGCAAGTTAGGGCTGCCCACACAGAAGTAAGTAACCCCTCAGGGAGCTACTCCTTGGAGAAAACTGATTCGTCCTCCCTCAGCAGCCATACCTAAGGTTTATGTAGAAAGAGTGTAAGACCAGAGTGACAAGAAACTTGCTGCATCAAATCTCCACAGTATTGTAGTCTAAGAAGATCTGTGTAAGGCCAAAATTAGTTGACATGCCAAGGTTAAGAGGGGAAATACTCCAGGGTCCCACCTCAATATGAAGAGCTACAGGCAATCAGTGAATGCTGAACACAAGTAAATCACACTAAATGGACTCAGTGCATTATACATATACATATATTTTTTCAAATATATTTGCGCATATGTAACAATGATCATCAAAGAAGAGGACGAGAAACTGTGAGGGAGTAGGTGGCATGGGAGGAATTAGAAGGGGACTGGGAGTGGTAGAAGGAATGTGAACAGTACTCAGTAAAAAAGTCTCAAAAATGTATATAATAAAAAAGAATTCAAGTTATTTGCCTTACACCTTTGGAATCTGGAAAGCACAGTGCATGATGCTGATCTCTTCTTGGCTTCTATGGGAGCTTTGTGCTATGTCATGACATGGCAGATAAGCAGAGGAGCAAATGCCACAAATCCATATAGAAAAGGGTCTAAAACACAAGGAGAGTCTTGCTCTGCAAACTCTCTTTTGTGGTATCTCATCCAGTCCCTTGAGAAGTATCTACTCCCAGGAAAATTACTATAGTTCTGTGAGATAAATATTAATCTCTCTTAACCTAATCACTTAGAAAAGGTCCCACTTGACCACAATATCATAATAGCAAAATATTTCAACCTGTGTTGCAGAAAGACAAGCTATATTCAAACCATAGCACTCGCCCATATCCAAATCTCTCATACAAAAAAATCCCATGACCAAACATAACCCAAGACTTAGAGAGAAAAGATTTCAGAAGAACTTAGCTAAAGCTAAACTTAGTTTATACCATGCAAAGACATCACCATTCTATTTTGTTTGAAATTAATACTGCAACATTTGATTGCTTGTTTAATATTTGCTGATTTCTTTTCTATCTTCATAATTTTTTAGATATAAATCTCCTATTTTTTCTTCTTTTCTTGGAAAGACAGGTTTTTTGAAAAATATTTTTATGTACACATTATTTTCAATTTTCATTCCTCATGTACCTGTCAGTCACTGCGATCTGACTCTGTCCCTTCAGTCCCTTTAACCACTCCAACTGTTTTAAAGGATTAGTTAACTTCAAACTCCATCTTAAACTTTTAGTTCTTTGTCTAATCACCTCAGGTCTTGCAAGCTTCCACTCAAAGCTCACCTCCTCTAAAAGACATTAATAATCTCTCTAAAATTCATGGCTGAAACTGAAATCATCTAATAATTGATTTTCTTTTCAGAGCATCATTAATAGCTGACATTTTATTATTTTTTTCATTGTCTGTCCTACTAGTGTGAAAGCTCCTATTGCTATACAAACAACAAATATTTTTACATAGAAGTTGCTTAATATTTTAAAAAATATTTTATTTATTATTTTTATTTCATGTGCATGTGTGAACTGCCTGCATGTAGATAAGTCCACTCATGTCATGCAATAATACCTGCAGAAGACAGAAGAGGCTGTTGAATCCCCTGGAACTGGAGTTACGGACGGTTGTTAGCTGCCATTTGGGTGCTGAGATTTGAACCTGGGTCTTCTGCAAGGTCAGTGTTCTTAATTGTTGAGCCATCTCCCCAGGCCCTCAGTATGTTTCCTTTTTTTAAAAATTTTTAATAATTTTTTTTGTCCTTTTGAGACAAGGTCTTCCTGTAGCCCCAGCTGGCCTGGAACTCAATTTGTAGGCCAGGCTGGCCTCGAACTCACACAGATCTGCCTGCCTCTGCCTCCCAAGTGCTGGGATTTCTTTTAAAAACTCTTTATTGAGATGTTCATACATGTATATAAGGTGTTTTGATCAAATCCATGCCCACTCCCTCCCCTCCAATGCCTCCCATATCTCCCCATCACTTTTTTCTCTTTTTTTTCCTTCTTCTTTATTTATTTTTATTGCACTTCTGACTTCTCTAACATTCCCCTCTCTGAAGAGGTAAACCTAAAATCTTTCAAGTATTAGATACAAGCTCCCAAATACTTTTGGCATTTTTGGACTTTGGGACAGAATATGTTGCTAACAGGCCCAAAGACATTTTGACTTTTAGCCCAGAAACTGGCTATTTTTCTTTGGGGTCTTTTTACCCTAACTGCCTAGCCATTCCTACCTCCTATTCTTATCACACCGTCTCTGACAGGTTTACCCAAATTGCCAATAGGGAATAAGGACACAGACCGCTCTGGCTTCTTCCATGCTGAACAGGGATGCAGGGTAAGGCAATTGGAGTACCCCTTCAGTGGGTCTATCTAAAAACTCCCAGATTACATAACTCTTGTCTCTAAGGGGAAAAGAAAGTCCTTGAATCATGAATAGGAGATGTGAAGGAGAAGTAAAGGCAAGAGTAATTAGCATTACAAGTTCTAGATGGGGAACTAGAAAAAATTCAGAACAGGGCAATTTCAAATGTTCATATGAGAGTCCAATGGAATTTCTTGATAAGGGCCTCCAAAAGCATCCCTCTATTGGGTTCCTCCTCCTTTTTCTTTTGTCTTCCAAGGCTGGACTCTAGAGTGATGGATTCAGGATTTGCTTTCAGGTATTTTGATAGCTGTTGGAGTGGTTAGGATCAGTGTCAGTTCCCTCTCAAAGGCTTCTAGATGGGGGAGAAAACAAATTTATTCGTCATTTTAGTACAATAGCTGGTTTTTAATACTGTTTCTTAAATAAGGGATTGTCAATTGTTTTTGCTGTGCAAACCATGTGCCTCTTCATGTTTTTCTTGACTCTTATCTTTTCTCTTTTACTTTATTTCTCAAACTTGAAGTTCATCGATTTTTTTTGTCATTGGAAAAGTTAACACATACAGAAATCTGTGCATGGTTGAGGAGAGGAAGCATCTCCAGAAGAAAGTTAAAACCATAAATAACACAAGGTTACCGAACCAGGTGAAATAATATAGACTTCTGATATAAAGTCATTAATAAATTATACAAATCTCACCTACAGATATTAAAGTTCACAATTAAAACACTGTATTGGTCAAAGTAATCATGTCTAAGTGTCTAAATTGACTCATAAACTCTGTGTGACAGAGTTTAAGTATAGAAATAATAGTGTTCTTTTTATGTGCTGAGTATTATAGTGTTTAAACAGTAAGCTAGGTTAAGTCTAGGTACTTATGAAACTCTCCTACTTACACTGGGCTCTTTGAAAATGTACAACTTAGTTCTCTTTTACATAAGCTAGGGTAAGTAGCAAGGGCCGAAATTAGACTCCAACCCTCTGTGATCTTCTGTGTCAAGTCAGTCTTAGTGGTTGGCTCCAAGCATGTGGCTCAATCATTCTGTCATTTGGGTTGATGAAATTATTAAGACATATATGTTGAAAGCAGAAGGAAATGTACCCAGAAATAAATTAAAGATTACCTAATAAATGTGAAAAACATGTTGCTAAATTATGTCAAGGTCATGGTAACAAACTGTATTTTTATAGAGAAACAATGAAAATGTGAAATTTTTTCTTCATTTGTCCTTTTTGCAAATGATAGCTGGGTCATGATGAGGAGGGATAACATCTACAGAAATAAGAACAGTAAGAGAGAACATGCAGAATACAGAAATGCCTGAGTACCACAAGCTGGAGGTAGAGGACAGTGCAGAGGATACATAGAATGGCAAGAGCTGAGGACCCTCACCATTTATCTGTCTAAACTTCAGTGTCCTGAGCACTCGATAGGAGTACATCACTATATAAACAAGACTTTCCAAGAGGGTAAAGTATTACTCTGAGATATTAATTTTTTTCTGAAAATTCAGGCTATGTAGCTTGTTTTTTAAAGAATTATAGACATTCAGCAATTTTTCACATTTTATATCTTCTAAAATACAAAAATAATCAGTAATACATTTCCTTTAAAAAGTTAACCAAATTTGGAGAGAAAAGGAAATTAGGCATGTCACTAAAGAAAAGAAAATGTGGTACACAGAAGGGTCAGACAAGAAATCTAGATATCATATCTCCAGTGCCACTTTAGAGAAATCTATCATGTCGATGTTGTTCTGAATTTCCTCTGAGATCACCATTTCTAGGGAGTAGACTGACAGAAGGAAAAAAGATGAGCATTCAGTTCCAGCAGAGTGGCAGAAGCTTGCAGGCCAAAACTGTATTGTTACTAGAAAATTTTTGGAAGAAATAAAATGTCCAAAGGTTGTTATTTGAGTTGGAATGTGTTCAACACCTTAAAAATCTTACACTTGTTTTTTGTTCAGAAGTGAAAAGAAAAGCGGTTTTTGGAACAGTCTGAAATTGTAGTTTGATGAGAGAGCTAAAAGAAATTGGACAACCTGCACACTTACCACTTTGAAAGGCAACGGCACAGGTTTCCTCATGGACCCCCAATAAAGAACACAAAGTAATGACAAATGTTTTTAAGTGGGTTCAATGCAAGGAACAGTCTCTTGGGTTGAATAGAGCCTATGTTGGAAGGTTGTTCCTATGTGAAGAGCTGAGAAATGAGACACTATACGTCAAGCAGACAGGGACAACATGTTAGATAATTATATAGGTGTGTTCCCATAGGACCTTGAAAGATATTGTGAATATTCTTCATAATTAGCCCCCATCATCTTTGAGAGTTTGGTGGATTACTTATATCGGTCAAGACAGAAGATATAGTAGTTACCAAGGAGACATTAACTTTCTTCCTTATAAACTAGTCTGTTTACACACTGATTGTGGAAGGACCAAAGGTTGCGTGGATGAGGGGAAGAAATAAGTATAATTAATAGCAGACTACATTCCTCTTTTCTTGCTGTGGTTTTCAAGTCTGAACCCAGGACTTCACTGAAGAAATGCACACACTTCAAGCTGAGTGAAGTGGTTTGGATATATAAACACCCAGGAATGAACTAAAGTGAAATTTGTCTGATACTTCTGTGACAAGAAAAAAACTAAAATTTGTCTAGAAATCTTCAAGATATTGAGAATAAGGATTGATAGCATGGCTGAAAAAATAGATATGACAAAAAATGACAAATTTTCTTATTTTAAACTTGGATAGAGATAAAAATATCTATTTAAAGATATCTGTGATCTAGTCCTTGGGACATATATCCTTATATGCCAGGGTATTTTGCAGATGTGGTTAGGTGGTTAGGTTAAAAATGGAGTGCTTACTAGGTGGAAGAGTCTAGTGTAATCTGTGGCCCTTATATGAGGAAGGAAGAAGGATAAGAAATGGAGGAAGATGTATGAATCAACTCTGTCTAAGTAAAAGAAAAGACCAGAGACATAGGCATTATCCCGAAGCTGGGAAGGGGGAGGAGACTTAATGAGACTCCAGAGAAGTATAGACTTGTCAATACGTTAATTATGTTATAATACATTTGTCTTATTTTAAGGCAACATTTTATAGAGTTTATTGAAGCAATGATGGAAATAGAATAGAGACTTTGATACTCAGTGTGAGGCATATTAACAAATACCTAATCATGTTGAAATGACTCCTTTTGGTCAAGGGATATAAGCTGTAAGATTTTTAAAAAATGAATATAGGCAAAGCCTACATTGACTTGAACAAATAGTAGAAATACAGATATTAGCAACTAAATCAAGGAGCTATTGATGGGAACAATGTGGAAAGAAAGCCCATGTTATCACACAGACTACTTCAGCCATCCAAAATAGGCTCTCAGAAATAGGGGTAAGAGTGCTGCTGTTTAGATTAAGAAAGAAGCAAGAACATTTTGTGGGAAGTTTGAAGAAAGGCCCTCTTTGCATGGTGGCAGATCCCAGTATGGTTATGTTCTACAGCTGTACAAAAAGCAGATTATTGTAATAATGAGCTTGATATTTAACAGAGGGGATTTCTAAGTAGCATTTTAAATGGTAGCCTATATTCTTTTTTGTTTTGTGCTGTTTAGATTAAGAAAGAAGCAAGAACATTTTGTGGGAAGTTTGAAGAAAGGCCCTCTTTGCATGGTGGCAGATCCCAGTATGGTTATGTTCTACAGCTGTACAAAAAGCAGATTATTGTAATAATGAGCTTGATATTTAACAGAGGGGATTTCTAAGTAGCATTTTAAATGGTAGCCTATATTCTTTTTTGTTTTGTTATTATTATTATTATTATTATTATTATTATTTTGCTTATATTGATACTAGAGGAAAAAAACATTAATCAGAAAGGAACCAGGACTTAGGTTAAGACAAATCCTCAAACTTATCTAGATTCTGTAAAGCAATAATATTGGAAGAGTCACTGTCATGAAAGTGTGCTCTGCTAAGTAGAGGAGGATGTGGCTGAAACACCTTTGACTTGTGTTTCTGACAGCATGAAAATCCATAGTATCTTGCTGTACAAAGGGCTCTCTAAAGGAATTAAGACTATGATAGATGGATCCCCTCACCAGCAATCTAAACAGAAACTAGCAGTAGACACTATTTCCCAGGAAGCATACAGTAGGAATAATTTTTGTTCCCTTGCCTAATGCTGTGAATCAGACTAAACACATAGGAAGTCTACAAAATCCTTGAGAATTATATAAACAGTTAACCTGCCAGTTCAAGCCAAAAGGTATAGAGGATGACGTAAAAAGTATAGCCTGAGTCCCAATAGCCTATACAGAGGCTGATTAAACTACTAAACTCCGAACACGTTCTAAACCTTATGACCAAAGGAAGCATAAATCTAGAGGCAAAGCCCCAGTTCAGGGAATAGAACCTTTGGCTAAAAAGTTGAGGTAAGAACCATAAGGAATTACTCCAAGACTTTATAGTAAATGCCCAAAATTTCAAAATTTCTTTAGACTGATCACTTTTTTTTTTTTTTTTTTTTTTTGGTCTTTTTGAGACAGGGTCTCCCTGTAGCCCCAGCTGGCTTGGAACTTACAGATTCACCTGCCTCTGCCTCCAGAGTGCTGGGATTAAAGGCATGTGTCACACCTGGCTTAGGTCACATATTTTTAAATAGACTTTTTTTTTCTACAAAGGGTTTAGGCTTGCAGCAATATTGAAAAGATAGAACTTTCCCATATATTTCTTGTTTATACTTGCAGATAGCCTCCCTCACTATCAACATTTGTGTGTATATTCAACATCATTTTACATTAGTGTTGACTCTTGTTCTTATATTCTATAGGTTCAGACAAATGTGTGATAATGGATCACCATAGTATCACACATCTTCATAGCTGTAAATGTTTTCTGTGTTCTACACATTCATACTTGACTCTCTCCAAGTAGCCAAGTAATATAGGTGTCCTGTATAAGCTGAAAAATATTACATGATTCTCTCCCATAGCATCTATAAAAAATATATTCCTGCTGACCACTAGACTTTTTACTTTTGACTTTTGATATTATATGATGT
>NW_008331125.1:2192257-2213432 GCF_000622305.1 Nannospalax galili | reverse complement strand
TTGACATAAGAAATTATTAAATAATCTTCTAAGTTCTGTCCATTCAGTAAAACTGTTGAATATTATAGTAGCTTTGTACTAGATTAAAAAAATAGTTCTAAAAAGACACAAATCTTTAGAAAGAAAGGAAGTTTAGATAATGATTTATAAGAGACTATAAAGTCTGATTGAATAAATTAAAAAAGGTAGGCTGACTAGACTCCAGTGAATGAACTTGTACCAAAGGATATCTAGGTACAAAAGCTTACCAGATAGGAATTAACATATATGACAGAATGCATGAAAGCTGTTTGGGGACTATGGGAGGTGTGGATGGAGAAGAGGTTGTAAATTAGATTAAAATCTATTATATGAAGTATATAAAAACTCAATAAAATCAGAAAAAGTATCCATTTATAGAAATCGAAATGTATTGAGCCAAATTTACTGAGATTGTAGTTATTTTGCTGAGGATGAAAAACAGCACCTTTATCCCATAATTACGCTCTGAAAGGTTTTTTTTATAAATATTAATATGTTAATAGATTTGTAGATATCAGTTTTACAATACTACTAGAAGTCAGTACCTTGCAAGAAAGGTATATTATTGATCATGTTGAGTCTAGAAACAGACAAAATGACCTTAATGTTTTTTCACTTTTTTTCTTATTTTTGGTTTATCTTCAAGTTTCAAGTGCTTTCTTCCATTACGGATTCTAAAATATGAGACACACATATCCATACCTTTGATATATAAAACCTCTTAATTACATTGCTTTTAATACTCCTACGGTATTAAATATATATAATAGTTTTATTTTCTCAGTTTTGAAAGTTTCAGTCAGTTTCAACTTCTGCCAACACATTTACTTGACATTCTTATTGTCATATTTTTTGGTCATTATTAATCGTAACTTACTATGACTCCACAATATAATTTAGATGTTGAATTTTGAAGAACGGTTTATCAAACTTAAGCTCATGATTAATATTGACAAATTATCCTCAGAGTTATTTAGTGTATTTGCTAGCGTATTTGTTAATAGATGATTTTAAAAACTCTATTATTCCTGGGGCGGAAATTGAAGGAGTTGGACAGGGACAGGGAGAAATGGAAATAATGCACATACAATATTGATGTATGAAATTCTCAAAAATAAAACAAAATTATATTGCTCCGTATTTATAATTCGTATATTTTCTACTTACATCTGATAGGGACTAGCTCATATTGGAGTACCTTATTTAATCCAGTGGAGCTGTTTGAAGTTTGATTCATACCTCTTAAGTTTAGAACAGTTTATCCAACTTAAAAAGTAATCAACCATCCCATTTTCCATTTGCTGTGTTACTGCTCATCTTGTGGTCACATCCCACCTGCAGCAGATCAGGTGAGCAAAGGAAGAGCTTGTGCTCAGTGAGTTTGGAAAAAGCATCAACTCTCTAAAGACTGACCCTGAAGCTTGTTGAATCAAGACCAAAAAAATAAAAATAAAAATTCAGCCACCTCTGCATTTCTCGCATTGCTGCCTTTGACAAACAGATGAAGCTTATTAAACTTTCTAATAATGTATTTGGTGGGAGTAGCTAACTATATAGATGCAATAATTAATTTCGAAGGGAATAACATGTTTTTCTGTATTTGTCCCCCCCCCTTTGTCATGCAATGAGAGCTCTTATTTGATACTAATAATAAGGGAAAATTTGTTAACCTTAGGCCTAGCACCTGCTGTGGAGTACTGGCGCTTATGAAGGTAGTCCAAGTGTAATCAGCTAAGAGCTGGTACCCATTGTGAAATAACCCAGATATTTGAAAGTAAGTGAGAAAGGCTGCTTAGCTCACATGAGGGGTAAAATCTTTTTAATTTTGTAAGTATGATATAAAACTCTAGCCCTGCATGAAACATCACATTTCCACAGTGTATGCCCTCTGCTGTTCTGTTTCTGTTGCTTTGAATCACTTTTTGTATTTTGGTGAAAATTGCCAGACATTGTAATGTTACTAAATTAACTGAGGATTTAATTTGATTGAAAGTTTTAAAGAAACTTTAGTAGGTAAATGTAGCCTACAAGAAAATTTCAGTGTGAAATAAAAACCCCTAAGCTGCCAACAACTAGCAACTGTGGGCTAGCTCCTTGACATTGAAATATAGGCTTGTCAAAATACACGGATGATTTTATGTTTAGAAAAGGCTGCTCCAAGTAAAACTGACTTACTTGCTCATATGGGTAGGGATCTGAACCTAACAGACATGGGAGAGATTAGAGGGTTAGAGTATATTTAGGGCAACCGAATTTAAGTTACTGCTTGAAACAATGCAATTTACGGAAAGGAGGTACAAGGAAGTTCTTAAAATTTTAGTAAGACACTTTTGTGTACTGTAGATAATCAGTAGCAAGTTAGAGGGCATCTTAAGCTGTAAACTGTATCAATGAGATTATCACTTTGTATTAAAGGGTGATAGTAAATATTGCAGGCAAAGGTACTGGATGTTCTTTACAGTTTGAGGTAAACATGCTATAAATTCAACTGCCATTCAGAAAGTATCTTACAATGGAGAATGGGTCCATGTGGAAGTTTACTGAATAGAAATCCATTCCTAGGACACAAATAAAGTGTCTACAAAAGTTTGTAATAGACAAATGGCTGTCTCATAAAGAGGAACAGAAATTTCATCAGAATTACAGTATGCTGTATTTATGGTTTGGATGTGTAATTGTTCTTTGTTAACTGTAAACTATTTTATGTCTTAATATGAAATATATAAAAGGTTAGAAAACATTTTAAATGCTTGCCTATCTTATTAACTATCCAATTATAAAATTTAAAAACCTAGGTATTATTGCACATTTATTAACTTCACTGAAGCATTTCAAAAATTATGTGTGGGGCTGGAGAGATGCTTCAGTATGCTCTTGCAGAGGACTTCGGTTCAGTTTCCAGCATCCACATCAGATGGTTCACAACCATTTGTAACTAATTTGTGGGTATCCAATGCCTTCTGGCTTCTGTGGGCGCCTGCTAAACTCACACTTGCACACACATATACACATAAAAAATAATAAATAAATGTTTTAAAATATTTGAGATCCTCTTAGTGTCAAGGGCATGTATCTGCTGGAGAATCATCCCCCACAAATCTCCATCTGTAGGATCTGTCAAAGCTTCTAAGCTTTCAAATGCCCTGGGAAGATTATTTCATTGCACATCATTTAGATCCCAAAACACCATATTTTCTTACAAAATTGAATGTCTGAGGCCTTATGACTTCAGTTGCATTGGTGATAAAAAATAGTCTTTTATTTCTGCCATATGTGGACCTTGCAGGCCTTTCATTTCTGATAATTGTCAAGAAAGCTGAGCAGAGTTACACAGATTTAACCTGCCCCCGGGTAGCTGCAGGTCTTTCTCTAATATGTGGTACCAATATTGTTGAAGAATCCTATTGCTTACATTTTGTTCCTTTGTCTTCTTGAAACAAGCATTTATATTTATAAAAAATAAGAAAATTATTCTGCAGTCCATATCCAAAAATGAGCACTTTACTGTTCAAATTCCACACAACCATTCAGATAAGGAGAGTAAACTGCTAGGTAACCTTTGAAGTCTAGAAGGTGATATGTGCCTAATCTTGATATAAACTACTTTGACACCTTTACATCTGTTTTTGTTGAGAATACATCCCTAAAATGTGTAGATACTTTCCCCTATAACATGTGCCATATGACATCCCAATTTATAGGAGCTACATAGCCTTGAAACTTATTTAGTTATTATTTTCCGACTTTCAGTCTTCTTCTTTTATAGAAGCCAAATGGTATGTAAAGTTTCAATGAATTCCATTATTTTTCTGGGGATTTATTTTTTTTTTTAAACAATTTAAGAGGGTCTCTGTAGTCCCAGCCCACCTGGAACTCACTATGTCGACCAGGCTGGCCTGGATCTCACAGAGCTCCTCCTACCTCTGCCTCCTGAGTGTTGTGAGGATTGCTTTTATGAGTGACCCCCATCTCTAGGTTTCAAGACTTCTCTTAGTAGTGTGCTTTGTTTGATAATTCTTTCCAGTTTTTTTGTTTTCTCCTCCCCTCTTCCTCCTTCTCCTCTTCTTCATAGATAGATAGACAGACAGACAGGTAGATAGATAGATAGATAGATAGATAGATAGATAGATAGATAGATAGATAGATAGATAGATTTGAGACATAATATGCCATTTAGACTCATGGTGATCCTCTTGCTTCAGCTTCTCATGTGTTGTGATTACAGTTCTGCATCATCGCAAGAGGTTTCTACTCTTTTCTCTAGTCACAATTCTTTCTTAAAAATTATTTGTTTTTATTTCATGTGTATGAATGTTATGCCTGCATGTATGTAATTGCACCCATGTCTGAAGTTCACACAGAGGACAGAAGAGTGGAACAGATCCCCCTGAAACTGGAATTACGATGGTTGTCAGCCACCATGTGGGTGCTGAGAATCAAACCCAGGTCTTCTGCAAGAACAACCAGTGCTCTTAACCACTGCATAATCTCTCCAACTCCTCTAATCATAATTATTGATGAAGGCTAGGACTAATTAGAGTATATTAGGTAGTGGGAAAGTCTAAAGCTCTCAATATGCCAAACCAATGTATCCCTGCCATTGTACTCTCCCACTCTCCTTGTTCATTCTGCAGTTCAAAATAATAGCATGATTTTGAAACTCATATAGTGCAATCTTCTATAACCTAGAACTAGAGCTAGTAATATGAAGGCTCATATATCACTTGTCATTTATGTGACTAAGACATTATGGAACACACATCTGCTAATAAATATTAGGTAAACCTCTCTCTCTCTCTCACTCTCTCCCTTTCTTCCCTATCTTCTATTCTTGCCTCTTGGTTTTGTTTTTAGAGGAGCTCTGACCAGGTCTTGGTGACTTCATTCTCCCAATAATATAATGCCAACCTCTTTTCTACCTTCATCTGACTTTGCAAAGGTAACTGAAGGTGTTTACATCATATGTGCCTGCTAGAGTCAAGTTTCATGGCCTTGTTCGTGTTTTTTGGTCTCTTTACTATTTTTTTTTCTCGGAATATGCTTATTTTAAGGTTATTTTTAAAGTTCAGTTAAGCTTATGAATGATGAATATTTGGGGTGCCAATATTTACTTCTTTTCTTCCTTATTGATTCTAAGGAAGGTGTGTATATACAAACCACTGATGCTTAGAAATAAAACATTAGCTTCATATATAAAAAATGCACTACATAATAACCACTCAGAATACAGAAGTCTTTGGGGGAAAAGACTATATTTATAATTCCAACAGTATTTGAAAGCATCCAAGCTCGCAGGTAAATTTTACTTGATATGAATGAGTGTTGGTTTATGAAACTAGATGAGTTAACAAAGACAGGTGGGCAGGTCCTGCAGGATACCAGCCTCTGGGGAACCTAGAAGTACTTAAAATCCCTACAGCAAATGGTGACTTAGTAATTTGATAGCCAGTGAGCCATTGCCTTTTACCTACCCATTGAATAACAAGCTATGAACCATCACCATTAACCAAACAGGGGTGAAAGGACAGGGATAGAATTATGGTTCATCTCTATTTTGCAGTATGTTAGAATACTAGTAATACTGGTGGGGTTTTCAAAGTGATTAGGTCCAGAATTCTTGTCTCCAGGATGTACCCAGTGCAGCTAATAAAAATTCCTGGAGGTAACGGCTCAGTCTTAGTTTTTGTTGTTGTTAATGCAAATGAGTCCAACATGGCTCAAAGTTAGGAAGCCAATGAGCTTCATATTTCTATTCTGTAGACTTCCTTCATGGAAGTAAAAGAAATTCTCTGAAAATTTGAAAATGGAGATAAAGGAGTATTTCCCCCAGACATTAAAATTACTTAGCATCACTTTGTCTAATACTCATTTTCTTTCCTTTTTGTAAGAAAGTAAGGTATTAATCATTGGTTGAAAAAATAAAAACACTTTAGTGAATTATTACATTTGTGTGTTGCTGCCTTGGTACCCATTCTGAAACTAGGGTGAACTTCTTTATATAAGAAGCAAGGGCTGCTCATCCTTGATCAGATTTTATCTCTCTGCCTACCCCTGATTCTTCTAAATTATGGTACCTTAAACTTCTCCAGTCATAACACCTTTTTGCCCCAGAATTTTCTTTTTACAGAACCCCAGGTATAAGGGTATATAAAATAGGTATACATTTCACAGATTTACTGATAATGTCACAAAGAAATTTATATTTAAAATATTGTTTAGTATATACATAGTTTCACTATTTGTTAAAGATAAAAGCAAATCTGACGAGATCGGGGTACCTTCAGGGTGGTATGGCCATAGAGAGTAGTGCAAACAGTAGTCAAAGAATTATTGGCAGCTGAATACTGGTGGGTGAAGAAGAGCTGATCTTGAAGTGAGGGACTCTAGATAGGCTAACTAAACCCCAGTGGATGAATTTGCACTGAGGGACATCTTGGGACACTGTTTACATAATAGGCCTTAAAGAATGTATGAACTCCTGTAGTGGTGCTATGGGAGGGTGCCAAAGGGGAAGGGAGTATAAAGATGATTTTATGGGGGCTGGAAAGATGGCTGAGTGGTTAGGAGCACTGCTCTTTGCAGAGGACCCTGGTGGCTACAAACCGTCCTTAACTCCAGTTCCAGGGGAATCCAAAGCCCTCTTCTGACCGATGCAGCATTGCTTGACACAGGTGCACTCACATACATGCAGGCAATACTCTCAGATACATAAAACTGAAATAATAATTAAAATATTTTTAAGATGATTTTATGTATGAAATACATGAAAATTCAATAAAAAGTTTAGGGAAAAAGCAAATTTGAATACTAATGAGATATTTGTGCTTATTTTACATACAATATTAAATATTGGCTAAATATTTGATACTGTAGGATATAGTTAGTCATTTTATATTTATTAATGCTAATTATGTTTCTTCACATAAATGTATACTACACGGTGGTGGAAATATATTTAGGACCATTTCAGAAATTGTTAAAGATTCTGTGTTAATCTCAAGTCAAAATTCCACTTAATGATTTTTTTCATAAAACTCAAATCATCAACTTAAACAGAAATTTTTATTTATTATTTTACTTTCTTTATGTGTATGAGTGTATTTCCTGCATATGTGTAAGTGTACCCATGCCATACAATGCCTGTGGAGGTCAGAATAGGTTGTTGGATGCCCTGAATCTGGAACAGTTGTCAGTGGGGGCTGGGAATTGAACCCAGATCCTCTCCAAGAGCAGTTAGTGCTCTTGACTGCTAAAATATCTCTCCATTCTCTAAACAGAACATTTTAAAAATCAAACATAACACAACTCAGATATTTTAATTTGAAAAATGCTAAGGAATGAATACAGAAAATGTTGTCTTTGTTTTATGTAATTAAGTAATTATGTGTGTGTAGGAAAGAAAAACTTTGTGTATACAGCAAAATACTGCACATCATTACATTTAAATGTCTCGAATCCTAGCCAGTGTGGTCCAAGCAGTATGAGTTGCATTGTATGGCATGAGGACACAGTCGGTGCAAAATGCTCATATGCATGTGAAAGAAAGGCTGTAGTGAAATTACTCTGCACAACATAGATTTGTGCTGTTGGAAACTTCTGAGTCATTACACATTAATTCTGAGTTAATATTTGGTTCTTGAAGATTCAGAAACCTTGTACTGTTGCCAAACATGACATGATCATGCATAATTTAAGAAGCTTAAAATCATATAGCTGCTTCCCTTTAAGACCTCTTTGTACATAATACAGAAAGTCCTGTTTGAATCATCCCAGGTTGATCATCCCAGGACAAACCCCCCCAACCCCCTGATTCCACGTGGGCTAAGTGAATAAGGTGCAATGAGTACCTCTCTGTCACAGCATGGTACCATCTAACTTTCATGGACTTATTCTAAACTTAACAGAATTGCTCACCCTGGATGTCATTGAAGGCGTTGGCTGCTGATCCCTTGGTCGTGGTTCTTGTTTCACACTCACTGGCTGAGCATGCTTGTCCCAGATGGGTCCCTCATTCTCTTGACACTGTGAGACATTCTACCTTCACCTCACGGGGATCTGTGAATTATGCAATGCTTTTTTAAAATTTCTTGTGCCATTTGCTGTCTCTTCTGTGTTTCACTTCACTAACATAACTGACTCTAACATCCTTCCCATCCAGGATTCTCCTAGCGGGTAGTTATCTTAGCAGGATATAGGTCAGAGTAAAGATACCAGGCCATCTATCAATATATGTAAGTTTCTTTGATTAGGACACTTGATTGGGGGCAGATATTTAGGTATCAGGCTGGCCATTGGACAAAGAAGCATCCTGTGTAAAAAATCCATGGTTAAATTCTCTAGCTACTTGTTAGAGCACAGCCAGAATTTAACCTTTTCAGAGAGACTTCAAGGTGACTAAATTAGAGGAAAATGCAATGTTCTAGCAAGGCACCCTTAATTTAATTTAGAAGTCAATAATTGTCTATTTCTACACATTTTGAAGTCTATAATATTCTGTTCATCAGAACTAGATGATGTAATTGAAGCTTTGCCTTAAAGGGCTTGGGATTTAAGGCATATAGATTTCTAGTTGCACCACCAACAATTTTCTTCATATAACTATAAATATTTGAAAAGGAAAGCAACATAAAAATAAAGGAATCATATAATTAGATTTCTTCTTAAGATTTATGTTTTATTTTTAGTGATGTATGTGTGTGTGTATGTGTGTGCATGTGTGTGTGTGTGTGTGTGTGTGTGTGTGTGTGTAGATGAATATCAGTGTGCTGCTCCAGTGGAGGCCAGAAGAGAGCATCAAATTCCCTGGAGATGAGTTACAGGCAGTTGTGAGTTGCCACATGAGTGGTGGGAAAGAAACTCAGATCCTCTGTAAGAGCAGCAAGTGCTCTTAACAGTTGAGCCATCTCTCCAGCTCCCAAATTAGATTTTTAAAGTATTTTTATTTTAACTATATTCATTACACTCCATGACTTAATATAGAATTAAAAACATGAAATCCAAGACATAGATAAATAGCTAAAATAGCTCCCTAAACATCCAGGTTGTTAGACTGCTCACTTCTACTGATTAATTTGATATGTTATCTGCATTTGGGAACTTCTTTAGGGAAATGAGAATTTTTGATTTGGATATTTCCTTCACCTATGTTCCCAAGATCCACATAAAATAGAGTGTTCACTGATACTTGTGAACAGTCTGAGTGAACTTTTCTAAGCCCTTTGGAAATTCTCAAGCTTGTTGGAAATCTGAGTGAACATAAATTAATGCCAAATATAGATTTTTATATATGAAATACTATAGGGACATAATTGAAAAATATTTAACATATTTTTATCATTCAAATTATTAAAGTAATATCTCATAAGTACTGGACAATATTGAAACAAAATATTTTTTCCATATTTAAAAATTTAACTGTATTGCCAGGTGTGGTGGCACAAACCTTTAATCCCAGCACTTGGGAGGCAGAAGCAGGTGGATCTCTGTGAGTTCAAGGCCAGCCTGGTCTACACAGTGAGTTCAAGGACAGCTGGGGCTACAGGGAGACCTGCCTCAAAAAAAGACAAAAAAAATTTAACTGTATACTTTTTATTTATTTTGCTTTTTTAATATTTTTATTGAGCTTTTGTACATTTTATACAACAGTTCTTAATCAAATTTAGCACCCCTCCCCTATCCATGCCCCAACACCCCTCCCCCCCCCAGACTTCATGTATTCTGCCATACATCTTAAGTCCCATCTGGTCAAGCATTTGTACCCAGATCTTCAGTACAAGTTCATCCACTGGAGTCTAGTCAGCCTATCTAGAGATCTTAAGGAAGGTCTACTCTCCCTCACCTAGTAGTAATCAGTCTCCAACAGTTCCCAGGCTAGGGCAGCCTGCTGCCCATTTCCCTCACTCTGCTCTGGGTCCTTGTCAGATTGAGTTGCCATGGATCTTGTGCTCATGCTGTAAGTTCACATGAGTAAGAGTCTAGTGGCCTGAAAGCCTGTTTCCCTATGTTCATGGACCAACCCTGGCTCTTACAATCTTTCCACTCCCTCTTCCACAATTTAACACGTGGTAAAAAATTTCATTTCTCTAGAGATATGACAGAGATAGGGTTTTCTCTAGGTTCTATGACCTCTCCAGTCATGTATATTTATCTGTGAGGCAATCAACAGCTATCTAAATGGATTCAAAGTCTTCTCAATCGGAGTGAACTCATCGGTGGCACTGTAATTATAGCCACATTTAAAATTTTTTTACATTTAATTTTCTTCAAAAAATGCTGAATGTAAATATGTAAATAAAAACATCAAAAATTCAGGAAGAGGCAGGCGGATCTCTGTGAGTTTAAGGCCAGCCTGGTCTACATAGTGAGTTTCAGGACAGCTGGAGCTACAGGGAGACCCTGTCTCAAAAAGACGGCAAAAAAAATCAAAAATTCTATTTCTGTATCTAATGAATCTTGCATAGATTTTCTGGGGTAGAAAAACTGTGCCCAAGCTTCTCTGAGTCCATTTATTTACCTTCCTGTGACCTTAGATAAGAAGTAAGTGTAACAGTGCTTTGCCATTTCTATCTTGCAGGAGTTTAAAAGGTTGCATGGGTGCTGAGTGTGATGGCACCTGCCTGTAGTCCCAGCCCTTAGGCAGCAAAGGCAAGTGAATGTCTGTGAGCTAGAGATCAACCTGGAAAATATCGAGTTCCAGGTCAGCTGGGGCTTCATGGAGACCCTGTTTTGAAAACAACAACAAAACATCAAATGACATGGACCCTCTCCTTACCCCCCTGTTAAATAGGGAATGACTCTAGATAGGCTGACGAGACTTCAGTGTATGAACTCGCACTGAGGGTCATCTGAGTACAAAAGCTTGACTTGATTGGCTTGACATATATGACAGAATGCATGAAATCCTGTTGAGGGAGGATATGGGGGAGCAAACGGGAGAGGGATCTAAATATGATTAAGATGTGTTGCATGAAATGCACAAAAATTCAATAAAATGTACATTAAAATTAGCAGTTTGAGGTACCTTCTATGTATTAACTCACGGTTCTGAATAGCAGAAATATGATAAAGATTTAATTGGGTTATTTACACAGCATCTTATAGGTAAAATTCAGGGTCTGGAGGCTCCTGGGAAAGAAACTGCTTAAAAATTTGTCCAATTTTTGAGCAGTATCCCATTCTGAGGGATAGTATTGTGAGCCTTGTTTCTTGCTGGTTATGAGACTAAGACTTGGTCTCCTGAGGCCTCCCAACTTGCTTGAACATGGTCCCTTTGCCTTTAAAGCCCTTATATGGCATATTGAATACTTTTAATATTTAGAATCTCTCTTCGTTTTTGACACCAGACAGAGGAAACTAAGGACAAATGTTGCATAACATGGCAAATGGTAGTTTATCAACATGAACCTACCTTAACAACATTTGTCCTTAGTTTCCTCTATGGATATCTTCTTTTACTGATGAATTCCACCCCCATCCATAGAGGAGGAGAATACATACATCTGAGGATTATTGGCTAGTTAGTTAGTTTAGCATTCTTGTTAACAATGTAAAAGAAAACAATTTAACAGATAATTTGGTATAAAATAAATATGTTATGACAGAGTTAAATGTTAGGAGTTAAAAATATAAAGTATGAAGGCCTAATCCAGGTTTTGGAGCTTATGGAATATATTCACATTTATCAAGGGAAAAAACATATTACACAGGACTATGCATGATCTTATTATGTTTGTGTGTTAATGCAGAAATATTTATGGCAATTAACCAACCCTGGAGAAATTAATGTAAATTCGTTTGATTATTCTTGGTTTTCTTAATTGTATTACATATATGTGCCTTCTATACTGAACAAGCATTACTTACAAAATATGATTATTCTACTATTTTTATTTACTCTTTGAGGATAACATACATGTATACAATATATTTTGATATTTACAAACCCAAAAGTCTCTCTGCCCAACTCATCCTGGATCACTGTACCACGTCACCTCCCAACTTCATGTCCTCTGCTCCTTTTCTTTCTTTTTTAAAGAGTTAGGGTTGGGGAAGTCGCTCAGAGGTCAAGAACACTGGCTGTTCCTCCAGAGGAAGAACTCTAGATTCAGTTCCAGCACCCAGGAGTTAACAACTGTCCATAACTCCAGTTACAGGGGAAATCGGATGCCCTCTTCTGGCCACTGTGTGCACTACATATACATGGTGTACTTTTATACATGCAGGCAAAACAATCATACACATAAAAATAAAAATAGATTAATTAACTTAAAGTAAATGATCCAAATTTTGTGCCACCCAAATGCTCATGGGTGTGACACCATCCACTGGCAAATTATCAAGCCTCCTTGGGCCACACACCCAAAGAATATCTCCCTTCCCCCAACAGATATCAATTGCCAATTGCTCCTCAGCTGGAGATTATGAGCCCCTCAGCCATCTATGGTGGAGTGTTTGCTCACTTGATATTGTACAGGTCTTATACAAGCAACCACAGCTGCCATGGGTTCATGAGTGTAGCAGCCCTGTTCTGTCCAGAAGACACCATTTCCCTGAAGTCCCCCAACCTCACTGACCTCTGGCTTTTGCAGTCTTATCACCCCTTCTTCTCTGATGGTGCCTGAGAACTGGAAGCAGAGACCATAATAAAGGTCTCCCATTTAGGGATGAGCACTCCATAAACATTTGTTCTCTGTATTTTGATAAATTGTAAATCTCTGTTACTAACTGATGTTCACTGAAAAACAAAGATTCTGTGATGGAGACTGAAAACTAAGTCTAATCTATGGCTATAGAAGTATTTAGAAGGAAGTTTGATCATATGTGACTTGACAAAATATTATTAATCTGGTCTCCCTTCAGGCCTATGAACTTTCAAGTCATGGGGTCTTGGCCAGATTTATTGTACCAGTCATGATTTTCCTCCTGTGTAGCAGGCCATAGGCAGAAAGGATCATTATTGTAGCTCACAGTTTTAACAGCTGGGTAAGACTATTGGCGACATTTATCCCTCAGCAGTCTACATGGCACTTTGCAGTACTATAAAAGCTATCCAATAAGAAATAGGTTTATGGATCAGTACCAGCTTGTTTTCTCCATATCCTGGGACCAATATGTGTAGTGTCTTCAGAATAGGGTCTTAACATCGAGTTCTGGTGTGCAAGAAAGTGCACTGGCAATAGCCTGTATTATTTTATGGGTCTCTGTGACTCCTTTGACCAACTACTCTAAGAGAAGTTTCACATACTTGGCAGTGAGATTTTTTTTTTTGACAACCTATGGCTTCTGGGATGAACATATATATGGAAGCTTATAAAATATTAGATTTGCATCTGACTTTTTCAAACACCCTTACTGTTAGCTCTCCCTCCTTAACCGGTACTCTGTCCTACCTCCCACTCTTCTCCTGATTTGAGTCTACCCCCATTATTCTCCTTTTCCCCTTCATTATATGTGTTCTACCTCATCTCCTTTAAGATATTTCTTTTGTCTCCCATTGCTCATTTAGATTTGTTCAGTTGTGAATATTCTTTTCATTGACCAGAACCTATGATTTTTCTTCTCACTTTGATATAATAAAACAGTGTTTAAGTTTTAAAGTTTGAATGATAAATTCTGAGATTATTCAAAATGCTGACTTTATCCTCCCTTAGCTAAACACTAATATAGACTATGATTCTTAAACTATAGAAAATGAAGGCATGCTTGACAACTAACTTCTTTCTTGTTTTTTTGCACCCATCCCTACCCTACTCAGATGTCTGATCTTTCTGGCATGGAACTGAGGAATGACAACAAAGGAAAGAAATCACATACTTGAATGATAACTTTCAGCGGACTAGCATTGAGTCTCTCTAGTCTTGTAAGCTGCTTAAGCTGAGTCTGTTTTATGAATGCCTTTATGGATCCTTGGAGAATTTTCAGTTATCATTTCTGTTCTCAGCTCTGGAAATTAGACAATTCTTTAATCTTTTTAGTGAGTTCTGTTCACCTATCGCAACCAGTTGCAATACAAAGTACAAAATGTCTCTGCCTGAACTTAGACTTCTCAAATATTGCTCTACTATTCGGCCACTTGATTTATGCTACTTATGTGGCTAATAGATTTTTAAGGTAATTTGTCTTGTTTGTATATAATTTTGGATAACTGTTATCTTTTTTGTGTGAACTTATAACAATGGTGACAGGATACACAAGACCCAACCAAACTCTAACCAGACAAAACCCAGCATAGAACTGAGGTCCCCAGTCTAAGCTGAAAATTGATTATCTTACTTATTGTGCCTTCATGCAATTTCACAATATTCGACCACAATTTCTAATTTAATTACCATGTGCAATATTATAGTAGTAAGGTGGTCTTTTAAAGAAGAAAGGAGAAAAAGCTGTTGGCATCGGAGTCAGTGGCTACAGAGGTATCTAAGAAGCAGAAAACATGAAAGAATCAATCTGCTTTTTATACCTCAGATTTCGAAAGCATTTTTCGTAGAGCAGTGGGAGTGAATGTTGAACTGTAGGAGCTGATTGGGAATAGGTTGTAAGAAAATGAATGCAGATGGCTTTCTTCCTGTGGAGGCCTAAGGAGTCCTAATTCCACATATTACTGAACACAATAGACCTTGCCAGCAGGCTCTAGAGAAGATCCTGGGCTTGCTGGTTTCACTTGACCTCTTGTTTTTCTATTCACCTATAACATAACCTGTTATAACGGAGGTTTGCAAAAATATATTCTGGCCTTAGAAATATGCAGGTTTCTGCTATTTACAAAGGGTGTCAGTGTTCATCCTACCCCCAGACCACTCCATTAAGCACAACCTAAAAGAACTCAACCATACTAGGAACCACTCTATCCCTGAACATTCTTTGCAACACACTTTTGAAAAGTAGTGTTTCATTATGTAAGCATTACAAATTGGTATGGAAAAGATATGAAAACAAGAGTAAAGAGAGCGTGGCCCTATACTGGTATTGAGGTGAACTAAAATCCAAATGGACAAGCACTGGCAGGCCTAGAAAGTGATTCAGTAGTATAGAGAATGAATCCAGGCTCAGGCTGTCTCCTTTGTAAGCATGGGATAGACCCTGTCCCTGCCTAGGATCATGCCATCTTTTGGGATGTTCTTAATATGAAACTCACATGTACACTGTGGGACTAAAGGGCACAGGAAATTGCTAATCTTTCAATGTTCTCTAAGTTTTTCTGCATCTGTAAGAAACATGCTTTTCCAACAAAATATATTCTTGACATAAAATGCAAAAGAATGATCTTGAGTACTTTTTCTTCATCTTCTTAACATTGGGTATATTTGGGGGCTATTAGCAATAGGAACATGTCAGAGAAAAATTTTAATGAAGCTTGAAGATCAGCTTCTCTCATGGTATCTTATATTTTATCTTTTCTTTCTTTCCTCCCCACTCTACACACTCCCTATGAACTCATCAAATTGGTGTCTTAAAGCCTCTATTTTTCTCTGACCAAACTCTTAGAAAAGATGTCTATCTTTAGAAAAGGATGACTACTGTAAATGTGGGAAGGGATTGTTATTCATTTCCACAGACACAAACAGAATACAAAAGTCTTCAGGGGGAGAGGAGCTAGCTGCTCTGAGAGCTCAAATTTTCATATTCCATCAGAAGCAGTGGAAGTCAACATGCTGGTTCCCAGATTACAGGATTTAAATTATTGGTGTGGTTCACATCATTAGTCTTCCAAGGAAGTTCTTGCCAAATAAACACTCCCTCCTGTAGCTCATTAGCTTTTATATTGTGCTTTCTACTGTGCATTGCTGCTCTCTCAAAATTACTCCCTGCAGTTCAGAGTTTGGGAAACAGATGATCCTGATCAGTGACCTTTCCCATGGACACCAATGTTTAGAGGAATCCATTAACTTGCTTTGGAAGATTTTCCAAATCCACAGAAAATGAGATAAGTTAAATCACTTATACATTATTTTTTTCCTCTGTCATATTTCAAGAAAAATACCAGAAAATTGCCTGACTCTAATTTATAAATAAGTTCCCAGTGCCCTTAGTACCTTATCTAAAGCTATTTTGCAACCATAGTCCAATCACTGACAAAGTTATGTAATATTTTTGAAACTCAAAAACTCATATATACATGATTATGGGTTTCTAAGATATACATGTGATATATTAGTGCCATATATGTGTGAGAACACATATGATTGTTGGGCTGGCTGTTCTCATTTTCTTTTAATAAAAAATTTCCACATTTCAGATTGCCACATCACAACCTGGCATAAAGTCTGCACTTTCCAGCCCCCAGGTAGGTATCCTTGTGTGGCTGGAAGAAATCATGTGGAAATTGTTTTATTTCTGCAGATAGTACATATTTCTAGTAGTATACAAAACAACAAATTCATAGGAGTGAATGTTATAGGAAAGGAGAAAAAAACTACAGCAAAATGACAATTATGTCACATATATATTACATAAACATATGTATGTAACAATAATTAAAGGAGAGATCATAAAATTAAGAGGGAGGGGGAACACAGGAGGAGCTGGAGAAGGGAGAGGGGGAGGCAGAAATGAAGTAAATACAATTCTCATGTATGCAATGCTCAAAAATTTAAAATTAAGAAAAGAATATTAATGTTTATCTTCTTTTACTAACCAGTTAAATTCTATACCAATGCAATTTTCTTGCTATAAACATGTGCATTTAAGAAAATATATTCCAGAATATTTTGTAGAAGAATAAATAGGGAAAATTCCTGAAATATTCATCATGACATGAATCATGAACAGATTTTCTATATTCATACTATGTAAGGCTTACTGTGTTTGGGGAAAAGCCACAATTATTTGTAAAAAGCATACTTTTAAGTGAAAAAAATCCAATTATATAATACTAGGCATATTGTGAAATCAAATGTTAAAAATCAATACAATATTGTCTATGTAAAAAATATGCTTTTGGCTTCTGGGAAGGTTATTAGCATGTACGAAGTACAATAGTGAACAGGATAATTGCTTCAGGTCTCTTCCTTTGTTCCTTTAAGAAAATTTTGCCATGAACATATACTATCTAGTCACCAAATTTTTAATTAAAATTTTTTCTTCCTAACTAGTGCATTTCCCTCATGACTGAATATCAGTCTGGATGGTAAGTCTCAGAGCCTCTCTTGCTTCACTTCTCTTTTGGATTACTAATGCAACACAGAAAGAAAAAGCAAACCGACAATTCTTAACCATGTTATTTGTCAAAATGAAGCTTTTTGAAAAATGTGCTTTTGCACATTTGATCTTTATACAAGAAAAGAAAATGTGGGGACTGAGGGGGACAAAGGAATTGTGTTTTGTAGCCTGCAACACTCTAGTCCTTTACATGTGATTATCCAATTCCTATGAATCTTGCACATAGGTCTCATTAACTGCACTATAAATATGTTTAATTACAAGATTGTTTCAAAATCCTGTCAAAATTATCTAAGTGAAAATGTAAGGACTATGATTTGAATCCCGGTTTACTTAGAAATATAATATGTAAAGTTCAACAATAATAACAGAAACACCAAAACAGTTTAGTCTTGTGAAAGGTTATTTCACCAGAAGTATTTTGATTTCCCATGTGTGACTATTCTCATGTCTAATTTTCATTTTCTCAATCCAATACTTAACTTATTCATTTAGCTATTGTTTTCCAATGGAATTCCTTACTGTTCTTTGTATTTCTTTATAATGTTTTTAACTGTATATTTCTCTTTCTTTCATTTAATTTTTTTATTGAGCTTTTAAAATTCCATACAATATTTCTCACTCACATCCAGACCCTCTCCCATCCATACCTGCCCTTCCCCCACTGAACCCTATGAACTCTGCCATACATGCTGAGTCCTATTCATTCAGGTGTTTGTATCCAAATGTCCTTCAGTGTAAATGCATCCACTGGAGTCTAGTCAGCCCATCCAGTGGTCATATGTAAGTCATACTCTCCCTCACCCAGCAGCAATCAGTTTCAAATAGTTCTCAATCTAGTGCTGACCTGCCACCTATTTCTCAACTCTCCTTTGGGCCCTCGTTTAATTGAGCTGACGAGTCCTGTGTTGGACACCACAGCTGCCACAGGTGTACATGAGCATGCCTCCATTGCCCTGGAAGTCTCCACCTCATACGTTCATGAACCAGCCCTGGCTCTTACAATCTTTCTGCCTCCTCTTCCTCAATGGTCCCTGAGCTATGGAGGGTAAGGTTCCATATAGGAGTCCCATCCTACACCTTACAGTCTCTTATTCTCCAAAACTTGGCCAGTTGAGGCCTTCTGTGCATAACACACTCTGATGTACTTGGAAACCTCACTGGTGGGAGTTGAAGGGTGCATTAGCTCTCTCTACCCCTTATTCTGCTATGTTTCATGAGCCTTGGTTGTAGAGATCCGATTGTATATGTGTCACCTAGCACTGGGCATCTCCCAGGTGTGTATTCTATGTGCCTGACCAGATGTGCAACTCTGCAGTAGCCTCCATCTGTTGCAAAAAGAATCTTCCTTGATGAGTGCTGTACAACATGTTTGTTGCTCTAAGGGAGGTCTCTGCTATCTCTCACTATTTCTTAACTTTCAAAAAGCAACATATGATAACTGCTTGCTGTACTCCATACACTTACTATGAATTAAAAATCTTACACATGATACACTTTGACACAGTTTTTCCTTGACAAAAATAGTCCAAAATAACTATTATCTCTTGTCCTAGAAGAAAATGTAGGACGAGAATTTAATGAGCATAAAAATGACTGCTAGACCTTCCTCTTCTTTTGCTCTTCTCTTCCCAAATGGCTCTGCCAAAAGCCATTAAGATGCAGAAAGCAGGCAGTCAATCCACTTGGGGCTATCCAAGCTTTAGCCTAGAAAAGCAATTAAAATACATGTATTGAAGTGGTGGGAACTGTCAAAAGTATTTGGGGAGGTGGGAGTGGATTTGGAAGAAGTCTAGCAAGTTAAGGGGAAGAGTTGGAGTGAATATAATCAAGATACATTGTATGAAGTTCTCAAAGAAAATTAAAATATTTTTTGATTAAAATGTCCTTATATTAGAAATTCACTTTTGAGAAAAAAAGTCATTAAGAAATCTCCAAATATTTGGAAAGTAAGTAATCATATCCAAATTGGGAAATGGAAATCAAACAGAAAATGAATCCTTTATAACAGGAAGGGATAATGAAACACCACTAAAGGATTCCTTGTGTCTGACTGAGGAATCATGCAATAAATACTTATTTTATAAAATAGACATAGTCTTAGTGATGGTTAATTTTGCTTTTCAGTTTGATCAGACCTGAATCAACTAAAAGGCATGCTTACATGTTGATCTGTGAGGGCATTTCCTAGAAGATTTAACTAAGAGGGAAAGACCCTCCCCCAAAGTAGATGACACTTTCCAGGGGCTGAGATATAAGGAGGCCCAAGGGAAAAGCTTGCTTCTTGCTACTTAACTTTGCCCTTTGCTGGTAGTGCATCCAGCCTGTGGCTGTCCCTCTTTCTGCCATTATTCACTGACACAGAAACCCAACTTCTTTGGTCTTTCAACATGGATGGGAGATCAGTGGCTCTCCAAGAATCCTCTACTCATCAATGCCAGATTGGAACTGATAAGGCATCCAATTTTATGGACCAAGCCATTACTAAGATCTCAGTTACTTCAGTATGAAGATGGTTATGATTAGATTACCTATCCTTTATCGGATAAGAGAATTTAACAAATCCCCTTTTAATATGTATTTGTTTTACTGGTTCTTTTCTTCTTAAGAACCATGACTAATGCAGCCTCAAATCAATGAGCTCCAATTACAATTTAAGAAAAATAAAACTAATATAAAGAAAGTAGAAGAACGAAAATACTCATATTCTAGGTGAAAAACCAATGAAACGGACACAAAAAAAACCCAAGAGAAAAATCAATAAAACCAAAATGTGGTGTTTGAGCGCATTAATAAAATTGTTACATTTCCAGCCAGAGTGACCAGAGAAAAAGACAAATTACTAATATTGAGAATTCAGCATCACCACAGACTGTGTAGGTATTAATAGGATAATGAAATGTTATGATAAAATTATGATGATAAATTCAATAGCAGATGAAATGAACTCCTTGAAACACAGTAAAATACTTCAGTAAAGGATAAATAGTTACAAAACACTGGAACCCATTATTTCATTCAAGTCATATATAATGAAAAAAGAAAAAATAATTAAAACAAATAGCTATGTATTTATAAAAGAAGATGGCTCAGCAGTTAAGAGCACTGATTACTCTTTTAGAGGACCTGGGTTCGATTCCCAGCTGCTATGAACCGACCTTAACTCCAGTTCCAGGGGAATCCAATGCCCTCTTCTGACCTCCACAGCACTGTACGACACAGGTGCACTCACATACATGCAAACAATACACTCATACACATTAACCAAAAATAATAAAATACTTTTTAAAAAAGAAGAAATTAAAACATGAATGACATTGAAATTTTAGGTAAAAACTTTCCTGAGTAAATGAAAGCACCAGAAAGCTTCAAATGTGAATTTCAGTTGTATTAGTTACTTTTCTGTTGCTGTGATAGAAACAACCATAACCAAGAGAACTTATAAAAGGAAGAGTTTATTTAGCTTACGGTTCCAAAGGGGTAAGAGTCCATCATGACTGGGAGGCATGGAGGCAGAAGTGGCTGAAATAGGAGCAGAAATTAAGTGCTCACATCTTCAAGCAGGCACAGGACATAGAGCTCCAATGGAGATTGAGCAAAGCTTAAGAACTCTTTAAGCCCATCCGAGTGAAGTGCTTCCTCCAGCATGGCCACACCTTCTAAGAGTGCCACCAACTGGGGACAAAATGTCCCAAATACTTGGCGCTTATGAGGGAAATTTTCATTCAAACTACCACAGTAATATCTACATAAATAAATATGGAACTACTTCACCAACCCTTTTAGAAAATTAAAGAGGCTTGATTATTCCTCAGGCTTAGTAGAAGTCCAATTTTGTGCTGATATCAAAACCTAACAAAGATATTACAAGAAATAAAAACTGCAAAACCATATCTCCTATGAATATATGAACAAACATCATAATTAGAATTTCAAAATATTTGATTCAATAATATACAAGAACAAAAAGAATGCATCCTAGTCATGTGGGATATAC
>NW_008331125.1:2179984-2191682 GCF_000622305.1 Nannospalax galili | reverse complement strand
TATTTTTTTTATTATGTGAACATAATTCATCATGATTTTAGTTAATTAAAGAGAAAAACATATTTATCTGAATGCATACATAGAAAGGCATTGATGAAATTGAATGTGCATTTCTGCTAAAAACTCTTAACAAATTAGGAATGGAAGAGAACTTACTCATCCTGAAGAAGGGAAGTTCCAAAACACTTACAGCTGTCTCCATAACTAAAGGTGAAAATGGATGGCCTCCCCTGTGAATGATATCTACTGAGGAAAATTGATATATACTGAGAAAAAATTCCATTCAGTATTGTACTGCAGGGTCTACCTGTTGTCTTAAGAAAAGAGGCTAAAGAATTTTAATTATAAGCTATGCATTTGAAGAGAACACATCATTGCTAAACACTACAACAATAATGTACCTTGAAATAATTTTACTGAATGCAGAAAGCCAGAAAAGAATTAGTGATGTACTTGGTTTATAAAAATCATGAAAACTGCAAAGAAATTTTGGGGCTGGAGTGATGGCTAAGTGGTTAAAACCACTGACTGCTCTTGCGGAGGACCCAGGTTTGAATCCCAGCACCAACATGACGGCTAACAACCACCTGCATTTCTAGTTCCAGGGGATCTGATGCCTTCTTTTAGCTTTGTGGACATTGTACAACATGAGTACACCTACACTCATGCTCGCAATACACTCAAACACACAACATAAAAATAATAAAGCAAATTTAAAAAAAGAAATCTCTTGTGACTTCAAGCAGTCCAGCAGTTTAAAGCAAACCAGCAGCTGTTTTGGAAAGGTTGGGTGTTTACATTGGGGAGTCCTGCAACATCATAGAGATTATGAAAGAGGATGAGAAAACTGCAAGCCCGGAATCAATGATCATTTTCTCGATTGTTTGTTGTCATGGCTTCATATATGTGTGTACATGTTAAAATATACACGATTATGTGTTATGTGAAATACATAGAAAAAAATTATTGAATATTATTACAAAGTGAATAATTGGTTGGGATCTGATGATTATATGACAGTAATAAATCAGTATTAGTCTTCTAATTTTCATGCTTACTTTAGAATTTTTGAAAACCTGTATGTATACTTTGAGGATCCCTGTGAAACTAATGTTTGATATTTGTTTCTTATTCCAGGCATAGACCTAATCAACTCTTCAACTAATTGCCACAGAAATGTTTTGTCTTCTCATTCAAACTTTCCTTTCAGTTCACTTACAACATGAAGAACAATCATATGAGCTTGAGGGAAAGTTCTGTAGTGTTTACCAAAGCAAGAACAAGGGAAAAAGAAGACTCAAGTCTGGGATCATTTAGAAAAGGAATTAAGAAGCCTTGTACTTCAGGAAGTCATATTTCTTGTAGTGGTCATCCTGGGTCATCCTGGAAAATGTTAACTTATGTTCTTCAGGGAATAAGTTAGCTTTAGCTTTCCCTTGGAAGTAGATATTTTATGTACATAATTTCACTGAAAAAACTCATAGCAAACTAAAGACATAGCTGTTTTACATTTACTTTGTAGGGTAGGAAAATATGGCTGAGGGAAGGATGTACTTTGCTCAAGGCTAAGAAATTATCATGTAGAAAAGACAAGGAGCAAATCCAATATCCTCTTTTCTAAGGCCAGGACATTTTTTAAGATACAGCCAAAACATTGTTTTTGGAATAAGAAGAAAAGTGCCCTATATTTTTTAAAAAATAAAATTACACCCTGAAGATTGTAGTTAGTGTGCTTTGTACTATTTTACATTTAGAGCATTATTACAGTCATCTCAGATGTCATCTATTCCCACTTTCAAATTTTTAAGGTCATCCGCTTCTGAGGAGCAGAAAAAGAAGGCTTCACTCTTTAAATTGTTTTTCTTTAGTTTTTAGAATTTTATATATGCATACAATGACCATATCTCCGCCATTTTTCCTCTCCAAATTCTCCCATGCTCTTCCAGTGTGCTCCCTCCCAACTTCAAATCCTTTTGTTGATAACCCATTAATTCCAGCTAGTGCTGTGGGGTAATCACTGGAGCATGGAAAGCTTTCCAGTGGCCACATCCTCAAAAAAAAAAGAGTGATTCTTCCTCCCTCAACAACTATCACTTGCCAATAGCTGCCCAGTAAGGAATGTGGAAATGGAGACTATCTACGCCATCTATGTGGGATTTAGGCTGGCTTGGTTTTTGTGCAGGTCTTATACAAGTAACCACAGCTGCTATGAGTTCATGATTTTGATAGCCATGTCATGTCCAGAAGATAGAACCCCACAATACTCCTCATCCACCAGCTTTCACACTCTTTCTGCCTCCTCTTCTGCAGTGGTCTCTTATCCTTGGTGATGGTGAGATTAATATAGCTGTCCCATTTAGGACTGAGCACTCTTATTCTCGGTACTTTGACCACTTAGGCATCTCTCTATTGTTGCTATCTACTGCAAACAGAAACTTCTCTGACCAAGGTTAGAGAAAATCCCAGATCTATGGGTATAGACAGAAATATTTAGGGGACAAATTAGCATCATGACCATTTAGCAAAAGAGCAATATCAGGTTCTACTCTAGGATCTACAACCTCCAACCATGGAGGTTCATGATTACAATACCAGGCATGAAATTCCCTCCTGTGGAGAAGGCTTCAAATCACATCAGGAAGCAGTTTTCTTCCCTGGTGGTTTGATATTGTGGTGTGAAGTGTTCAGAGCTGGGTAGGACCATAATATTTTTTCTACCACAGCAGCCTGCATAGTACCTTCTGGCATTATGAAAGCTAACAAATAGGGAGTAGGTTTCCTGGTTGGTTTTAGATTGATCTCTCTAATTCCTACAGCCAAAATCTGTGTTGTCTTCAGCAATAGGAACTTAATATGTATTTGCGGTTGGTGATCAAGGACAATGACAGTAACCTGGGTTATTCTGAGGACCTTTGAGGCCTCCCTGACCAATAGCTTCTAGGGAAATATCCCATACCTTGTACTGTGATTTTCATTTTGTAACCCATGTTTTCCTAAAGTGACATTGTTCAGCCATTCAGGGCGGTTCTCTGTGAATTCTTCTTTTTAAGTTTTATTTTGAAATTTGTTTACTAATTACTTGGTTTTATTACTTTTGAGTCAGTTCCATACTTCTGCCTAATTCTGATGCATTTTTATTGTTTGTTGATAATCCTCCAGGACCTCCAAGTCACTGCTTGTCTTCTACTGTGCTGGTAACTAAACTGATGTCTAAAAGGGGAGCATGGTTTTATGGAGATTCATATCTTATTCCCTGTGATGATTTATGTTTATTGTCACCTAGAAAGAATCTAGAATCACCTTTGAGACAAATATCTGAGGATGTTTATGAGAGATATTCTAGGTAGTCTAGGTTATGTGAATTAGGAAGACCCACCCTACATGTGGCTGACATTGGTACATTGTCTTGAGACCTTGACTGGATGAAAAGTAAAAACTGAGCTGAGCACAAAAAATTCAGCACTCTCTGGTTCCTAACTATGGACACAATATGATTAGCTTCCTCAAGCCCTTGCCACTATAACTTCCCCACCATTACAGATTATACTTTTGAACTGTGAGCTAAAATAACTCCTTCATTTCTTTTTGTCAAGCAAATTGTTGCAGTGGCAAGATAAGTGACTAATACAGAAAAATGGTTCAGAGAAGAGGACCATTGCTTTGATAAACCTAGGTTAGTCTATGATTTTGGAATTGGTCTACTAGAGGAATTGAAAGACTTTGGTATTTAGGGCCAGAAAAATCATAGCATACTACAAGCACAACTTAATGGCAAATTGTGGTGGGCATTTCAAAGACAAGAAAGAAACACTGACAGTGGAGGCCTGGGTCATTCGGTTTCAAAGGGAAACAAAACTCCATAAGGAACTGGGCTAAAGGTCATTCAGGTTATAATCTGATAAAGAATCCAGTTGCATTCTACAGATGTCCTGAGAACTTGTATGCAGCTGAATTTTAAAGTAATGTACTAATGTGATTGATGGAGGAAATTTTAAGGAAGGATAGCATTAAAGTCTGACACAATGTGTGTGATGGTTGGTTTTAAAGAAACTTGAAAGGGTCTGTATTCACTTTGGAGACAAACCTCTGGGCGTATCTGTGGGAGATTTTCGAGATTAGGCTAATTAAAGGGGGAAGATGTCCTGAAGCTGCCAGACTGCATGGAAAGGTGAGCACAAGCATTCATCACTCTCTTCCCTGACTGTAGATGTAGTCATATTAATTAAATGAGACTGTAATATAGATGCAATGTGACCAGGCGTCTCAAGCTCTTGTTACTGAGACTTCTCTACCATGATAGACTGATCTCTCAATCTTGAGCAAAACTATGTACTTCTTAATTTTCTTTCATCAGGGTATTTTGTCACTGCAACAAAACAACCAATTAATATATTCCTTTTTCCTATACTCTCTTCTCTACCACCACTGAGACTTTATGTAATGCTCTACCTAAAACAGAATAATAAATGTACTTAGTAAGAAGTAATTTTAATTAAATGAGACTATAATTTCAAGTTCAGTATTGGTTTATAGTAAATTTTCAATCAAAGTAATTATTAGTGTTATATATCTCTTTGATTAAAATTTGGGAAGGCAAAAGATGGCTATGTCATAAATGATACTTTATGTGGAGCTGGAGAAATGGCTCAATGGTTAAGAGTACTTGCTGCTCTATCACAGGATGGGATTTCAGTTCTCTGTATCCAAGTTGGGAAGCTCACAACCACTTGGAAATTCAGCTTCAGGGGACATGACGCTCTCTTCTGGTTTTTGAGGGCATCTGCATATGTACACACAAATAAAAATAAATCTTTAAAACTTTTATGAGAAGTTAAAATTTTTAAGTTTTGAGTTGCTTTGACTATACGGTTTTTAAAAATCTTTTACCAAATTTTACTGTGATTTGTTATTGTTGATTTTTTTTGTCATTGTTTTGATGCTGCCTAGGGTCTATTCTCAGGTCCTTTTCTTCACCAGGTAAAGAATTACAAGATGAAAAAATTACAGTTTCAGCACACATCCAAAGTTTATTGAAGCATAAACAACACTCCACATGGCAAATAGACTCCCCAGCATGAGGAGGGGGTCCAGGAGTAGAACACTGTCTAACCCCTAGAGAGTCTAGGTTTTTATATTATATAGGGTAGATGGTGGGGCAGGCCTGGATTCTCCTTTCCCCCTTTGAACTGAACAGTGTAGGATGCAAGCTGTTGCTTGGTTCACTCATATGAAAGCAGAAACTGGATTGGGTAGATAAAGGGAGGGACGTTTAAAATTCCCGTGAGAACAATCCACAGGCAGGGAAAAAATAAACCCAACTAAAAAGACCAACTTTGGACCAAAACCAGGATGTGGGTCACCTTGGATACAAGTGAGTAATTGGAACATAGAAGAATCTAGTCTGGGGTCTCCTCCCCTGACCATCGGCCTAATTCAGAACAACCTATGGCCTGTTCTTCAGTTTTTGAGACAGGGTATTCCTTTAGCACCAGCTGACTTGGAACTCGCTCTGTAGATCAGGCTGGCCTCAATCTTAGAGATTCGACTGCCTCTGACTCTTGAGTGCTGGGATTAAAGGCAAGTGTTACCATGCCCAACCCTTTTCTTTTTCTTTTTCCTTTTCTGTGTGTGAGTGTGATGCCTGTAGGTGTATAAGTGTACTCATGTCATGAAGTGCAGGCTAAGGACAGAAGAGGGTGTTCTATCCCCTGGAACTACATTTACAGACTACAGTCGGTTGTTAGCTGACATGTGGGTGCTGGAATTCAAACCTGGGTCTTGCACCAGAACAACCAGTGCTTTTAACCACTGATCCATCTCTCCTGCCCCACCCAGCTGCCCCTTTTGTACTGTGATTTTTAATAGGTTCAGGGTTGTGCTATCGATCTAGATACTTATCACTTGTCAATGTAGCTCAATCTTTTCCACTTTTTACTGTATTCAATATTCCATTAATTTCTATTAAAGTACAATTTGGATATCATTTTTGTTTTGTTTTTCCATTGTCTCTGAGTAATCCACACCTGAGCAATAACCCCTCTAACCCTCACAAAATCCTTAGTCCCTAAACAAATAGTCACTCCTAGAGGAAACCTAGTACTAGCGACTTCACCCAGCTTCCAATACATTTGTATCTATTTTTTCCTTTCACAAACAGATTTTGTAGAATCCGTTTATTTTATGTGTATGTGTGTATTGTGTGCATGTTGGTAAGTGCACCGGTGTCGTGCAATGCCCGCGAAGGACAGAAGAGGCTGTCAGATCCCCTGGAACTGGAGTTCCCAACAGTTGTTAGTTGCCATGTGGGTGCTGGGATTCCGTACCTGGATCTTCTGCAAGAACAGTCAGTGTTCTTAACCCTTGAGCCATCTCCCAGCTCCAAAGCATTGTTATTTTATCTTTCAAAGAGCCATATGGGTTTCCTATTGTCCTTGTGCTAAGAGTTTTCATGGGGCACAAAGTTGCTGAATAACCCCTTTTGCAGAATAAGGTGCTGTGTTTCAAGCTGTAGATCAAGGACACCTAACATATGTTCTCAGTAGGTCTATGGATGGGCTCATTCCCAGGAAACTGTGGGAGGCTAACCTAGCAGCTTACAGTGTTAAAGCACAAATGACAAAATTCCAACATGGAAACATTGTCTATAACTAAAAAGGACAGTAATTAGATGTTAGTTTATATCTAACAAATGTATTTCATAGTTGATTTTGTTATAAACCAAAATCCAAAACTAGAATCATTTGTACATGTTTCTTTTAAAAAATATTTTATCATTTTTATTTTATGTGTATGAGTATATTGCCAGCATGTGTGTAAGTGCACTGTGTCATGCACTGCCCCTCGGAATCATGGAGTCAGAAGAAGGTATTGGATTCCCCTGGAATTGGGGATACGTGATAGCTAGGGTTGTTAGTTGGCATGTGGGTGCTGGGAACTGAACATGGGTCCTCTGCAAGAGCAGCCAGTGCTCTTAACTACTGAACCATCTCTCCAGCCTCTGCTTCTTTATCTCATTTCAAATTTTAAAAAATCATTATTATACAACTCTGACATGAGTAAAGTAAGAGCTATCATGAAAGTTAATTATTCCTAAAAAGAAAAATTAATTTTCTATTTAGCAACTTGTACTATTTTAAAAATGGAAACATAGCCTGCATTAATAGTAAGTTAATATGAATACTATGCAGAACACATAACGAGCTTGAGGCACAAATAATCCTTGAAGCATCACCTGCTGGTGAAAGACCTGCTGACTGCCAAACATGAATTTACATGAACCTCACGAGACTCTATGAAAAATGACTAATTAAATGTTCATGTTCCTACTATTTTTTTCAAATCATTAGAACAAATTTTTGAGGAAAATATGTTACAGTACTGTACAAGTCATTTTTTTAGATGAGTTGGTTCTTTTTTATTTCCCATTTGTAACTCTATATACTTCATCTTTGGGAACAAGCGTTATAACATATACTGTTTTTTCATTTTGTTTTTTGAAATAATGACACTTTAAAAAATGTGGCACAGGCTAGCCTTGACTTTGTATTCCTCCCTGTCCCTTCAGGCTTCTCCGAGATCTGAGATTAGATGTGTGCCACTATACTTCCTCTGGTTTACTTACTTATATTACACCAGGTGTGATTTACCTACTTTTATTTACTACTTACTTACTTACTTACTTTTATTGGTGATGGTGGTACTGGAAAGAGAACCTAAGGCTCCAGGCATCTGAGGAAATTACCACCATCCCCCTCTTCAGTGATACAATAATTAAATTAAAAATTGCAAAACCTTGCTTAGCCCCAGAATGTTATTAGCGGTATTTTGCATAGGGAAGAAAATATTTTGGATATGATAAATACTGGATATGACATTTTTACGTAAATTAAAATGACATCACCAAGTTTTATTTCATTAAATATTCAAGCTCTCAGTATTTCATTATCATAGTAATTGTCGATTGACTGACTGTATTATTTTTGTCTTTTCTATGACCAAAATACCTGATATAAACAACTTAAGGAAAGAAGGATTTATTTTGGTTCTTGGTTTCAGAGAGTTCAGTCCTTAGATTTGGGCGCCATACACTTGGATAGAGCACTGTGGCAGCAGCAATGTACAGTAGAGGATCTTATTCACCTAGTTGTAGACAGGAAGCAGAGAGAAAGGAAATGGATAAGACATGCCTAAAGCTTCATCCCAGATGACTGACTTTCTCTCCAGGTACCACCTATCAAAGCCTTGCACCTCCCAAACAATACCACAGCTGTCATTTTCAGTACATGGATATTTTGTGGGGGACACACAGACCATAGAGCTGGTAGTTACGTAAATTTCTATGGGCTATTTTAAGATAAACTTTAGTGTTTAACTGCTTCTTCAAGTACAACTGGAACCCAGAGTACTGTGCAAAAAATATCTATGTAACATTGTCTCATTATTTATAATGCATTGAATAACCTGGGTCTGTAGCTCTATTTTTATTTAGTTTTTGTAACTTTTTATTGAAATGTGTGTATTTCATACAGAACTTAATCATCTTTATACCTCCTTCCCTGCTGGCATCCTCTGTCATGGTGCAGTGACCATAGTTCAAGCCTGAAGGGCTTGGGGACCCCAAAGGATAGAAATCAGGGCATGGGGATGCAGAAGCTTGTGTTCCAGTGCATGTTTATTGTGAACCAAACCCAGCTTATATAGGAATCAGATCTGGAGTAACCAAGGAATAACTAAGGATACATCACTAAACAGAAAGTGACCAAGGAATAACCAAGGATACATTGTGTTACTATCGAGAATACAGTACTTCACCAACCAAAACTCACCCAACATTCACAGTATCCAAGATTCAGCTGGATAATATTTATATCTTAGATATAAGGTGTACTGTTTGTGATTACTCTTAGCAACTACCATAATTCATTGTTTCTATATAGAAACCAAGCTAAGGATGCTGAGAAACTCCAGTGCCCATAAACTGAAACAGAACTCTTTAGTTATGTTTCCAAGATTGCCAAATAATCAGGGAAGCATAGCCTGTCAACTCAGACCACAGAAGCAGAAAGCAGGGAAACTCCCAAGGTGGAAGCATTCTTTCTCCAATGCTTAAGACAAGCTGAATAGCTCCCAACATTTCCCCCTTTCTTATTTAATATAACCACAGAACATGCCACATCCAGGATGGAAGGACCGTGCCTGTCTTAGGTTGCCTTCTGCAAGAGCAAAGCCTTACCTGTCATCGCAAGCAGCTTCAAGCAGCTACGCCCTGCCTTAGGTTGACTTTCTCCCAGAAGATCTTACCCATCATGGACTACCAGTCATAGGGGAGGTAGCACAAACTCACAATAGCCTTGACAAGCCGCAAGAATATAACACATCTGGTATCCTCTGCCAAGCTTCAGGTCAAACTGAATTGATAAGGCCTTAACAATTCCCCTTTCTTTATTAACTTTATCTAGATTTTTCTTTTTGAAAACGTAGGGAAGACAAGAGAATCTCAGCATTACGTTTCGGAGCATCTTGGTTTAGGCATCGAAAGACCCATTGACTTCCTATAAGCAGTATGTAAAGAACAATTATCAAGGTTATTAAAGAAAATCCAGAACTATGTAATGTACTTTGAATTTATCCATGAGGATAGAGACCAGAAAGAGTATTTGCTACAGTAGTAGCTATCTGATCACAATAGAAAGCAGAAGGTATTTCCTCTGAAAATGCCTCATATATTTCTTCCTGTAATTGTATCTCATTAAAAGTTACCTTGAATACAGAATTTTATATTTTTCCATTTATAAATAGAACCATTAAATTTATAAGGAGTAATACAAATCTGAGTAGAATTTTAATCACATATATATTGTATAGTTTTTTGTAATTTTAATAACTTATTTTTCAACCAATGAAATCCCCCTTGTAAAGCCATAATTTCTTCTTGTAATTTTGAATTAATTTGAGCTTGATGTGTTTAAAGTTTATGAGAATCGTCATGCCAACGTTTAACAAAGTCTTGTGTTTGAACAGATTTTTGAAGCGCCACATCAGCAGTAGTAGCCGTAGCAGCTAAAGCGATGAGTTACAAAACAGCAGCAATAATCAGTCCAATCATGTGTTTGTCTCACCATAGCAGTCTTGAAAAATCTCAGAATTAGTCCTTGAACAGGACTGTTTTTCCAGGAATGATGAATTTTCATAGGAATCCATAAAGAATTTCATTGAGTTAAAATCATGACTGATTCAAAAGATGGATTAAAAGCTATAGAATTATTAAGACAAGTATATAAATGACAATTTTGACAAGTTAAATTTATTTCTTGTACAACTATGTGTCTGATCAATATCACTAGAGAAAAGTGCACATAAGCTGTAACATTGTAATTATTAATTTTAGTAAAATCATAAAATATCTTATCATAAGTAATAGCAGAAGTTTTATCAAAGATTTTTACAGGCTTAAGAACAACTAATAATTTTCAAATATGTAATTGAGGAGGATATAATGTATGTCCTATTCTCAACTGAAGTCAAGGATTAGGTATTTCTCCATTTACTGAAACTATAGGATTAGCAGTATTAAACTTTTATAGGAACAATATTACTTAGATTACATTTTGAGGTAAACTCCTTATAATTTATACATTTTTAACCAACTTCCTAGAGGACCCTAATCAATCCAAATATGATTCCAAGACCTATAAACTTTTTCTATCAATCCTCTACAATCTTGCCATATTAAAGACTGTCTTTTAAATATTTGATCATAGGAAAAACTTTTACATTTTGAGACAACTGGGGCAGTTGTGTTCTCATACTCTGTCCAACTAGAACCTATAAGACTGAGCAGAAAAACATACCATATTAGGTTGACTAGTACTCTATTTACCTTCTGGAACAATCCAATTTTGTTGTCTTATAGGATAACAAGGAGGAGCTCCAAAGCACATAATATCAGAAGACACAAATTGAGTATAATTAAAAACAGTTCCCTTTTCATCAGGAAAATACAGCTGGCCTGTTCCATAAGGGGGTGACAGTACATTTATAGGAAAACTAGTAACCATAATAGTAGACTCCTTTCAAGTATAAGGATGAAGGAGAGGGGGATGAGGTACATGAGCCCAATATGTTATCTCAGTTTTAGCAGCAGAAGTGCAAGTTATCAGAACACACATGGCTAGGAACAGATTTTCCTTTTCTGATTGATTCATCATAGATCAGCCTTGGAAGACAAGGCATTCAACTGATCCCAAGTAGGAGATGATAGCTTTTTTTGATAATGCCAACCTTGACTGATCAGCGACAAAGCCATCATAGCTTGGAGCAGTATCTCTCAATCTTTCTTACACCATACTGTTGTCCTCACTGGTGGACGTCTGCAAGCGGATCCAGCGGCTGGGATGCCAGAAAGTGACTTTTTTTTTTTTTTTTTTTTTTTTTAAATAGAAACAAAATCATACCCTTTGCCTGCCTGGTGTTAGTAGATTTCTTAGTACCCAATCTTGGAATCCTTCTGGCTAAATCCAGACATTTACTGAATCAGGCGAGATTGATGATGCCTGTAAAAAATGCTTTTCTCTGGGAGATAAAAACTACGTTGGGGCGAATTTAAAAATTAATAATAAACAAAATCTAAAAAATTCATAAGAAACAAAATCTAATCAGGTTAATAATAAAATTAAACAGAATCTCTGATCAATAATAA
>NW_008331125.1:2153094-2179544 GCF_000622305.1 Nannospalax galili | reverse complement strand
TAACAACAAAGCAAGCTAGCAAATATTTAATACTATGAAGTATCCAAAGTAACATAAACAAACTTAGAATAACAAACTTAGAACAAGTATCTATGGAAACATGGACAAACTTGAAACATGGAAACATGCAAACACTATAACTATCTAAATAATTTATTAAACCATTGACTAAATAGATTTCCATGGTAACATTCCAAGAAATATATGACATTAGTCAAAATAACCAGAACCAGCTGGTCAAAATATACAAAACATACAAAACATACAAAACATGACATCATACAAAACCCAGTCCAGTCTATATACTCAAATTATGAGCGGCAGTCAACGTAGACTGCTACTGGTACTGAAACCCAGGCTGGTCTGTGTACTCAAATTATGAACGGCAGTCAATGTAGGCTGCCACTAGTCCTGAAACCCATTGGCCCATGTACTCAGACTATGAGTGGCAGCCAATGTAGACTGCTGCTGGTGTTTGAGTGCCCCTAAATCCACGGGTCAGTGTACTCAGATTATGAGTGGCAGTCAACGTAGACTGTTACTGGTGCTGAAGCTGGCAAAAGTAAACTATTACCTAATATATATTAACACTATATATCTTTTAAATAAAGTTTACACCTTAACAATTTTAATTGTACAGTGCCTCATACACCTAGGCTGTTTTGCTGTTCCCTTTTCTTTTCACAGGGTCAGGGGGCCAGCCTGAACCTGGAAAAAATCTTGGAGAACATTTTTTGAGATAATAGGCTTGAGTCTGAAGTGAAAAGGCCAGTTTCATCTCCAGAGTCAGCGTCTCAGCAAGCTCAAACAGCACATGACAATTTAACTATTGAATTCTGAGGCCTCTGTAAACCAATCATAAAATAAAGAAAAAACAAAAGAAAAAGCAAATCTTTGATAATCATTTTTATGTAAAGACAGTAAAACTATGCAGTAAGATTATGGAACTACTAAATAAGCTCCCCATTGTTCCAATACATTCCTACCTATAATATTTATTGGAAGTTTCAATACATAAGGCTTAATAACAGCCATTTGTCCATAAGTACTAGAAATTGTTTTATATTCTACACTAACATTAATTGTGGATACTGGCTGAACTCCAACTCCTTTAATATCATATTTCATAATTTGAGTAGTACAATTAGATGGCCAGTCATCCTTTTTAATAATAGTAATGTCTGATCCAGTATCAAGCAGACCTTCTAAAGATCTATCTTGAATTTTAAAATTAATATGAGGCTCTTGTGCTTGCAGCATCATAGCCCAATTAACAGAAATAGGATTAGTACTTCCAAATCCTCCAATTCTTTTTTGGGAAGATGATCCAATAGGTATAAAAGGAAGAAGAAACAACTGAGCAATTTTAGCACCTATAGTAATAGGATATGAACTATTAGTAGTAATTAAAATTTGAATTTCACCTTTAAAATCAGCATCAATTACTCCTGGACTCAAGCAGTTGATACATCCTATAAATCTTATAAATCCTATAAATCCTGCCAAAGCTATATATAATGCATCAATTTATGCAAGCAAGAACTGAAAATGTTGTACATAATTAAACTCTTGTTTTGTTAATTGTGTTAATACTCTAGGACTATTAAGAGCAGTATCACCCTGAAGAATTTGAAATAAATTATGTAACTTATAAGTAGGAATACCAAGCACAGGATGAAGCCAATTAATATCCTCTAAAAGCTTCTGAAAGTCATTTATTGTTTTTAAATTTTCTAATCGATTTTGTGCCAATTATGGATATATATGCTGTCTCATCAGAGAATTAAGAAACACAGAAAACAATAGTACCTAAAAGAAAATGCAAAGAGACAACATCATAATACTCTACTTTTAATCTGTCCATGACATTATAACATAGGCAGTCTATAAGAAAACATTAGAGGGTACTATGGTTACTGTTCTGGCTGAGGAAAGATCTGCGGCTACATTACAAGGTTGAGGAAAAGGACAGTTAGTTGCCCCTGATCGTCTATGAGGGGCCCTGAGGAAGGCTCTGACTCTCATCCCGAATATTGTGATTGAGATGTTGGTATAGACTTAGTATTTCTAAAGAACTTTACATCAATATCTTTTTTATATAGTCTCAAGCCCAATGCATATCATGATGTCAGCGGGGACATTTGTCTGATGATCAAGACGATATCTTAGGACACTGCCTTTTAAAATGTCCTTTTGTATCATTACCGAAACATTTTAGTTTTGATTTCATTGTTCCCTTTTGAGGTTTTATAGCAGCCACCAAAGTTTGAGCAAAAAGCTTCAACTTTCTGGTTTTAGAGTGAACATTACTACAGGCTCGAGCATAACTCATTACATCAGCTGTCTCTGTTCTAAGTAAAATAGCTCTTATACAATCCTCATTTGTATATTTTAAGTCATAACCTTCACTATTGCTTCTTGAGCAACAATTTCAGGCACAGAACATTCCAAAGCCTTTTGAAGGCAAGCCAAGAATTCTACATATGGCTCCTATTCCTGTTAGCATAAGATAAATAATAGCTTGAATATGTGCATCAAGAGAAGCAGCATTCTTTATAGCTTTTGAAGAAGCAAATTTATAATACTACATAATTTATTGAATATATTCTGATGGTTTTATCAATACTCTACTTAGACTTTTCCAATCCTCTGGAGCAAGATTTCCATACTGATTAACCAAGCCTAAAAGAATTTCTTTCACATAAGGTGACTATGGACCATATAATGTTACTGTCTTTTGAATTTTAGTAATGTGATCTACATCTATACCTTCATAAGTAGGTGGTTACTCTGTAATTTGAGTGTCCAATAACTGGAAATACAGCTTTAGGCATAATAATTTTCAGAGTCAGATTCAGATTCAGAAGTTTGTGCCAACAATTTCTGTAAGAGCCATTGTTACTCTCGACCGTTGTTTAGGTTTCTTTTTTACTTTAGGCTTAGTCATAATCAGTCTCTGTAATTTCTTTCTAATGTATCTAGCCATAACTAAATCTTCATCAGAATCCTCTGTTTCATGTGAACTCTGATGACTTGGAGCCGGACAAGGAGGAAGTAGAGCAAAAGGCTCCTTCCTTGCAGAAATATCTAGAGAAGGCTCTGAAGAAGTGGCCTCTTGAATTTCCTTAGCAACTTTATTTTTTAACTCCTCAGGAACATCATGAAGATTAACTGTTTCATTAGAAGTACAAAAAACCTGAGTTGGTGACAAGCTACTTGGGCCTTGGTTAATTAAAATAGCTGTTCGGATGAGTGCCCACACAGACCAAAAATCAAGCGATATACTTTCTCCGGTCTGAAATGCTTTTTCCATATTTGTTCTAACTTAGTTCCAGGCTTCTAAATCTAAAGTTCCTGTATCAGGAAACCATGAATTAAACTCTAAAACTATTTGCACACAATTATCTGTCTACCTTCTAGAAACTTGTGCTCCATTACTACGAAGAATACGACGAATTAAAGAAACAAAAGGAGTAGACTTACCTGTCCCATTATACTTATATAAATTGCAACTCTATCCTCAAAATCTCCTCCAGGTGCAATGTCGGAGGTCCCTGTTTGGGCTCCAGCTGTCACAGTGCAGTGACCATAGTTCAAGCCTGAAGGGCTTAGGGACCCCGATGGATAGAAATCAGGACATGGGATGCAGAGGCTGGTGTACCAGTGCATGTTTATTGTGAACCAAACCAAGCTTATATAGGAATCAGATCTGGAGTAACCAAGAAATAACTAAGGATATATCACTAAACAGAAAGTGACCAAGGAATAACCAAGGATACATTGTGTTACTACCGAGAATACAGTACTTCACCAACTGAAACTCATCCAACATTTACAGTATCCAAGATTCAGCTGCATAATATATATAATATCTTAGATTTAAGGTGTACTGTTTGTGATTACCATAATTCATTATTTCTATATAGAAACAAAGCTAAGGGTGCTGAGAAACTCCATTGCCCATAAACTGAAACAGAACTCTTTAGTTATGTTTCCAAGACTGCCAATTAATCAGGGAAGCATAGCCTGTCAACTTAGACCACAGAAGAAGAGAGGAGGGAAACTCCCAAGGTGGAAGCATTCTTTCTCCAATGCTTAAGTCAAGGTAAACTGAATAGCTCCCAACAATCCTCCCATAGCCCCCCCCACTGGAATTCATGCATTCTCTCATTTGCCTAGCTAAATCAAGTTAGTGCCCCTAATTTCCCTCAGTTCAAGTTCATTCACTTAGGTCTAGTCAGCCTATCTAGAATCATTTCTTTAAAGATTAGCTCTTCTTCACCCATCAGTAATCACCTGTCAATAGCTAAGATTGGGGCCTGCTGCTCATTTCCACAATCCTATGCTGGGTTTTTGTCTGCTTGAGTTTGCATGCAACTTGTGAATGGTGTCACCATTGCTGTAGGCTCATATGACCAAGTGCCAGGGACCAATAGGACTCTATTTCCATACAGTCATGCACTACTTCCCCAGTTTTTACAATATTTCCACCCATCTTCTGCAATGATCCCTGAGCTCTGGGTGGGTAGAGTTTAATATAGGAGTTCTGTCCAAAGACCCACACTCTGCAGACTCTTAATCTCCATGCTTTGGTCATTTGAATTATTTGGTATTCTTTGCCCTCAGTTGCATGAGGGAGCTTCATTAATGAGAGTTGAGAGATGCATTAGCATTCCACTTGCTCTACTACGTTCCACGAGCCTTAGATATAGAGGTTGCATTGCAGATGTGTCACCTAAGTTTGGGCAATTCACAGAGAATCTCTGTGTGAGACCAGTTGTGGAACTCTGTAATAATCTTCATCTGTTGCAAAAGAAGCCTCTTTGATGAGTGGTGATTGGGATACTTGTCTGTAAATATAAGGATCAGTATCTTGCAAATTGTAAGAAATTACATTTGTCTAGGGATATGCCAGCCTTGGGGTTTTCTCTAATATCCATGACCTCTCCAGCCATGTGTATTTGACTATGTTTATAGTGCAACACATGTGTTCTCTCCCATTGAGTGAGTGGGTTCTAAGTCCAATTAGGCAGTTATTGATTATCCTCCAGATAAAAGTGACACTACTGCCCCAATATAGTTTGCTGTGCTGGTCATTGTTGTGGTTATTGGGCCTTAAAGCTGGGTTTGGACCAGCAATTGATGTTCTTGCCCAGCAGCTTGCATACTGCTCTCCAAAGCTATGAGAGCTTTCCTTAGGGGAGGTGGCTTCCTGGTCATTTCCAGCTCCATTACTCCAAGTCCTGTTTCCAAAGTATGTCCTGTCTTCAGCAATAGGATCTTACCTTCAAGTTATGGGAGGCAATCAAAGACTATAGCAATAGCCTGTACATTTGGGGGAGTTTCTTGAAGAACCCTGGCTAACAACTCAAAAGGAGGTTTCTCTTATCTGGCACTGTTTCTTGTTATATAGCCTTCAGCTATACTCATGGACTCATGTAGAGATATTGCATGTGTAATTTTTCAATAGATTTTTGAATTAATATGATTCTCTGTATTTTTACACTATATAGGCATTATTTATCACATCTCTCTCTCCCTGTCTAACCTTCTATTTTTAAACATGTCCAAAGTACTGCATGTAATTTTTTATTACATAAGAGATATTTGTAGAGATGAGTGAAATGAAAACCAACATCAATATATCTTAAGGTGGGAACATATTTGAATTTATTTCTTTCTGCAACTGTATATGACATCATCATACACAAGTAGTCTCAATGGTTTATTTTACAAACAACTCTAATCATTATTCTCCCCTTTCATAAATTTCAAAAGAAGACAATGTTTTATCTTACTGGATTACTTAAAGATCTAATAATAGAGAAGCAATTTGTGTTGTGGTTATCAGCGTTTAACAATTTTATTACTGGTTAGAAATCATAAAACTACTCAGTAAGGATTTATTTTGCATACTTTCTAAGTCAATACTAATTTGAGTGGGATATCAAGATGTATTGAATAAAAAATTCAATACAAGGAATCATAATACATCATGCACTTTCTAAAGTTTTCCAAAATACAAAATAATTTTAGCAGTTGAATTTAGTTCCCTAAATTTTTCCACAAATTATATGCCCGAGAATTTCTCAATAAATGACAGTAGTCAAAGGAGACATTTTTTTGCATTATGAGACTTAATTTTTATTTTCAATAATTAATGCAATAATATTACAGAGTTTAAAAAAGAGAGGAGATTTTAAAAGTAGATCTGGTTATAGCTGGTTTAATGAAGAAATCAAAACCTAATCATTTACTATCAATCATTCATTATAACACAAAATAGGAAATTGATGGTTTGGCTACTATATGTGTATATAAACATGACATTTAGGACATTTACAATTCTTATGTTCTAAAGTATATTCTTCCACAATTAAATTAGTACTTGATGGAAACAGATTTAATGAAGTTTAAATCACATCAAGTTTAATATGAGCAATAAGATATTATTTCTACAGAACATATTTCCCTTGTGGTTGCCATAATTATAAAATTTTGGGTTTCAAAATCTCAGCAAATATTTTATTCATATTATTTTTCTATCTTGAGCTCAGAAAATATTGTACAGTAATTGTTCTTAAAATCATATGATGGAGGAGGCATAACATTAGTTGATCTTAGGTTTAAATACTTTGATAAGTGGTCAAAATGTATATAGCATTGATAGTAGGAGACTAAATGACTTAAAAGAAAAGCAGCACTAGAGAGATGACTCTACAGTTGTGAGTACTGCTACTTTTTCAGAGGACCCAGACTCAATTCCCAGCACCTACATAGTGGCTAACAACCATCCAGTTCAGGGGGATCTGATGCCCTTTTCTTGCCTCCACAGGGATTGTATGAAAAAGATGTACTTACATATCATAGGCAATACACTCATACACATAAAATCAATCTATCACCATTGAAAGAGATTTCATATTCAAAACAAGAAGTTTATTAGTAAGAAATTTTATATATTTACTCTAATGCATACCGAGATGAATGATCCAAGTCTAAAATCCAAAACCGTAAATGTAAGTATCTAAGCAGCTCTCACTAAGACTCTACCACAGCAATTAGGGCAATTGAGATTCTCATTAGCTAACAGTTTTTGGAAGAAATTTAGGTTCATTTTTCTTTTACTTGGGGAGATATTGAGAGCATAACTTCTGGGTCTTATGCTAAATCTTTGTTAAACTTTTCAAGAAATTACCAAAGAATTTCCCCAAATGCTCATAGTGCTTTTCCTTCCTATCAAGTTATTGGACTTAAGCTTTCTCTGCATTCCATTACGTCTGTTATGTCGTGTTTTAATTTCATTGACTTAAAATATTTCCTTATTTTTCTCCCTTCCCCCTATGGTTTATTTAGTATTATATTGCTTTTTTTCAAGTATATGAAAAATTTCAAAATATTGCTTTGTTACTGACTTAATTGGACACTGTATTCCCCTAGAACATACTTTGCATCTTAAATTTGTTAAATGAGTGTTGTGTGAATGGAGTGTTGCCCTATGTGAAATCTCAAACATATTTTGGAACTATATGGTAAAGGATAATAAATTATTATAGTAAGCTAGAAATGAGTGGTACCTGTCATATTCTGTCTAATTAACCAAGGCAATTTTGCTTTTCTGGAAGAAAAATAGTTTTATCTATTAAAATTTTATAACTCTGAAAGACTGTAAGGAAAATATTTTAAATGTACCCTTGCTAGTGCCAGACACATTTGACAAGCTATCCAAAGAAAGTAATAAGCTCATAAATAATTTTAGATTTTAACCAATGTGTAGACAGAATACAGTTAACCAAAGAATTTCAGGAATGGAAAAATAATTTTTCCTATACATAACAAATGTGTCTGTTAGAACACAGCCTTAGGAAATATCATACTGAGTGCAAGAAAAATAGCCTTGATATGAAGATTAAGTAAAAAATGTGTCTATTGTGGCTTTAATTTTAAAAGTACCTCTTACATAATTAAAAATAAACATAGGTTCTTAGAAAGGTTATGGACATAGTCTCCCAGTAGCATTCAGTGCTCTAAATACTCAAAATTGTATTTAGAGAGAAATGCGTATCTGGAAATTATTCAATAATTAACTTTTGATGGTCTGTAGAGGACTGAAATCAAATGTTTGGAAAACTAACACTATTTTTTAGTACATTGTTATTGGCAAATATACTACTAGAATGGACTAATGGAGACTGAAATTGCACAAAATATAAAACTAGCTCTGAACCTCCAACTGTCTGTAGCAAGAAATCAGAGTAGGTAGTTTTCAACAAGTAGATAAAGCTCTTTCTGCAATGCTTTCTTCACAAGTATGGAGAGGATGAAGGAAAAAGGAAGTGCTCCCCAAAAAACAGATTCTGGAGCCTTAGAAAACAGTGAACAAGGAATGCCCTGAAATCGACCAGAACCAGACTCAATCAATGATCATCCTGGTCTTCATCATCAGGAACAAGATGACAAGATAGCAGGATGTCAGAGTTGATACGGTCAGTGACAACTGTTAGGCTCAACTGTTCCTTCCCAAATGGAAGTGTTTAGCTTTATCTGGCTCCTCTTCTGTCTTCTACTATCATAGGTGGAATATGTTCTCCAACTAATTATTTAATTGCTACATCTCTGGATCAAAGTAACTACATGTGTTCCTCATGAACTTCAAGCTAGAATGCCATTACTAGATGAACTTTATGATGATCATAGAGTAGACTCACATGGTATTTGTTAGATGTAAGATGGAAATAAAACTTCACGGTAACGAAGTTTCACTATTCCATTTGTATATAATGCTCTGATCAATGCCATTTGCCTTAAAAAATGGAAACTTATACTAAAGGAAAAAAAAAAACATCACCTATTGATTTGGGGCTCATCAATACAATCACATTTGAACAATGAATTTTAGAAAATATAATGTTGGGAGAGAATTGGGATGGTCTTAAGAGACTAGATTTATGGATTTTTGAACTTGTTCAAACCAGCCAAGAATGTGTGGAAATAGAATGTAGTCTGGTTGTAGATATAACCCATAACTTGGATTATATTCGCCTGTTTAAATTAGATTAATGAACTCTAAGAAGTGCAATCAAGATTAAATGGCTGTTTTATACCATTCAGATTTAAGGGTAATTTTAATCTGCATTATTAAAGCAATGTTTAATTATTATAACAATAAAGTTGATTAGATTGTCCAGATATTGGCTGTGTTGCCTTTCCTCCAAATTAAAACTATTGTTGAAATTGTGTCTACATAATAGAAAAGAGACTTAATTTAAAGATAAGTCAGTTAAGATGGTACTGTATTTTAAAAAAAAATTATATTGATTGTTTTTTTAGAATTTTTTACAATGTATTTTGATTATATTCAGGCTTTCACCCCTACCCTACTATCTACCTTACTTTATGTTGTGTATTATTTTTCTTTTTGTAAATGCCTCTCAAGTCTAATTTGTGTTCCCTAAATGCTTTTGGGTGTGGAGCCATCCTTCGGAGTCTGGTCAATTTACCAGGAGTCTTACCCTTAAAAAATGACTCTCTCCCAACAACTATCAAACCAATAGATCCTCAGCTAGGGCTGGGGATTTCACCCACCTTCTCTATCCATGTTGGGTTTTTGTCTTACGAAAGTCTTATTCATGCTGTCACAAGTTCTATGGGTTCAAATATGCCACTGCCTTGCTGTGTCCAGACAACACAATTCCTTGTGTTCATCTACCATGTCTGGCTCTTACAGTCTTTCTACCTCTGCTTTGTCAATGATCCCTGATCCTTAGGAGGAGATGGTATTTTGTAGGTGTCCTGTTAATGACACAGCACTGCACAGTGACCAGTTGTGTGTCTCTGTGTTAATTGCCATATGCTATAAAAAGGAGCTTCTCTAGTGAGTGTTGAGAGATGACAAGTTAATAGGAGTTGGATTAATACTATGTCTTTCTATCAGGATAACAGTAGTAGATTCTCCACTAAGGTCCATGACCTGCCTAGCCACAGATTCTGATCCCTGGTAAAAATGCCAGATATCACTTCCATCTTGTGAAGTGGGCCTTAAATCTAATAAGCAGGTGGTTGGTTACTCCTGTAAAATTTGTGCTTCTGTTGCACCAGTGGGCATATCCTGTCAGGCCGGATGTTACAATAGTTTGCAGGAGTCACAGCTAGGTAATTCTGATGGTTACTTTCCTCTTCTAATAGTATGTATAGCAACTTCTAGGACAATAAGAGTTAACCAGTAGAGATGAAGCTTCAAGGTCAACATGAGCTTGATTTTTCCTTGTTTGTTCTATGACTCACATATGTAGTATGTTCAGCAAGAGGGTCTTACTGTCAAATTCTGGTATGTAATCAATTGTAACATGAAAACACAGAACAGTTGAATGAAATAACTAATACATTTCAAAACATGAAACTAGAATTCAATAAAGACATAATGTATTTGTACAAGTATCCACAAATGTGATGTTAAAATAGAGTCTAGGACAAAAAATAAGCATTATGTATGTAGTAATGTTATATGGATATTCTATTAAGATTAAAAAATTATTCTTTAAATACTAAAAAGTTACATGTTTTTGAATATACTTGAGTGTGTGTGTAAGTGCACCATGCTCATGACTGGTGCCTGTAGAGGCCAGAAGAGAGCACTGGATTTCCCAGAACTGGAGTTCTGTAATGTGGGTGCTGAGAACTGAACCTGCATCCTCTGAAAGAGCAGCAAGTGCTCTTAACCACTGGACCTTCTCTCCAGCACACGTATTTTTTTATTAATCACATGTGAAATGGAGACAGAGTATCAAGTAGTGCTCAAAAATTTAGGTGCCCATGTTAGGAACACACTATTTATCAACATGTAAGGAGTCTAAAAGTAGAACTCAAATATATAAATCATTTGAAAAAATATATTGAAGAATATTTTGATGATGAAGTAGAAAATTTTGTAAACAAAACATAAAGGAAAATGTTCTAGAGTAAGAAATTGACAATTTTGACATGGTTTAATCTGGTATACCATTTAATTCGCAGTAGGAAGTCTTACTAAAAGAATCATTATCATCTTATGGAAGCTCTTTTCATTACATAATACTAACTTTGATGTGAGACCTATTCCAATTTTATTTTTATTATTATTATTTAATAACATTGTTAATAAGAATGTCATAAAATATGAGTTAACTTTCATAAGTGACTCTCTGAAAGGTGTTTCTCTGGGATATTAATAAGATCACAGCATCTGACATTCTTGCCTCCTAATTCTTGAACTTTTAAACTCAGAGGTATCTTCTTGATCCTTTGTCTGTGAATATAAATGAAATGAAAAGATTATAAGTTAAGACTGCACACACTGTTAAGGTGACTGCGGATGTGAAAGAAATCTTCCATTTACTGAAGTACCCCACCATGTTTATGTTCTGTGCATATGTTATCCTTACTTTTGCACCAGTCATGCAAAGATAATGAAAAAAAAATGGAGGCTGTGATTTTATTTGCTCTCTGGAGTCAATTAATAAATAGCTAAATATTTTAGGAAGCCTGTTCTTTTTGTTTTTACTTTAGTTTTGTGCTGTCTCTGTGATTCTATAGTGTTCAAGCAACAAAAAGTGGTACTTTAGGAAAAAATGCTTAAACTTTCCAGAGGTCTTAAGGGTTTGAAAAAGTGGAATGAGAAGACAGGTTGCAAAAACTTAGCAGTGGAATTCTGTTCAGTTACTGACTTGTTCTGTCCTTAAAACTCCATCTTGATTGATGCCTAATGTACGGGACATGCTAAAGATGTCAGACATTTATGAACAAATCAGACTTAAAGAGGTATTGAAGCAAAGGCATACAGAACTTCCAACAAAAAACACTGAGTTATATACTTTAATATCAAATAGAGGTCTGCATTCCTGGTTGGAAAAACATGTTCCTCTGCCCTGAGGACCATCTTCAAATTTTTACTCCAAACAGTGCCAATTAGGATACATAGTTGACAGCCTATCTCTCTGCCATCCATCACACAGCTTCTGTTACATTTTTCTCTCCATATCTCTCAGAAGTGGAAGAGGTAGGCTTTTTTTTTAATCTACCATCTCAGTCTGCCCAGAATTTCCCTTACCTAAAAATATTTTCTTTATTAATTTTATTTTGTATGCATTAATATATTGCCTGCATGTGATTAAGTGCACCCGTGTCCTGCAATGTCCTGCAGAGTCAGAAGAGAGTGTTGGATTCGCCTGGAACAGGAGCTATGGATGGTTGTTAGCCACGATGTGAGTGCTGGGAATTAAACCCGGGTCCTCTGGAAGAGCACCGGTGCCCTTAACCACTGAGCCATCTCTCCAGCCCCTGGCTTCAGCATTTAAAAAAAAATTATTTATTATTTTTATTTTATGTGTATGAGTGTGTTGCCTGCGTGTATGTGAATGCACTGGTGTCGCGCAATGCCTCGGTCAGAAGAGGGCTTTGGATTCCCCTGGAACTGGAGTTAAGGATGGTTTGTAGCTGCCATGTGAGTGCTGGGAATTGAACCCAGGTCCTCTGTAAGAGCAGTCAGTACTCTGAACCACCGAGTCATCTCTCCAGTCATGGCTTCAGCATTTTTAATGAGAGTTGAATATTAGAAAATTTCTTCTCTTTGGAAAGTTGCCTTATTTTCAAGCTTACAAGATTTCTGGCCAAGTGCTATTTTTGAATATCAAAACATTTCTTTCTCTTTGCATTTTTTCTGTACTAACCCAAATCCATTTCCATTCTCTAAGCCTCCACAAAGATGTATGTATGCTTTGGAGTAAGAATAAAGTTACATATATGGATATGTAAAATCATGTTATATAAATATAATTTTTGAAGACAGTACATTGTTAATTAATGTGCAACCTCATGATGTTGACACCATGATAACCATTGCTTTTCTTTCCTCTTTTTATATGAATTTACCTGTTCTTCAGGAAAACATGTACTGTAAAGGGTCAACATGAAACCTTCAGGCATGTCAAGCTTACTATACAAATCAGTTGTGTCATGGCTTTATGAATTTGTATTTCATAACTCTTCTGTTTCATTGTGTCATATCCAGTTGGTAAAGCTCAATATTTGCTAATTTATTCATTCAACATATTTCTAGGAACTTCAAACATTAGATCTTAGAGAAATGGGCAAAGAGAATCATGAATAATAACTGGCTTAAAGGTGAACTAGTTTATACAGCATGACTGAGTTGAAGTTGATGCAAGTCACTATGGACTTGCATCATTTCACTGTTTCCATTGTTTGACACCTGCAAAACTACAAAAGGGAAAGAAGACCACTTTCCTCAATTTCTTCTTTAAAAATCTTTAATGCTAGAATTCCATTAAATACAATCTTGTATCTTAAAACTCTGACATCAAAACATTGAGAGCAGGTGTTCAAGGCTCCTCATAATTCTTTTGATGTTTCTGGGAAAGAACATCTGGTTTGTTTGATAGGCGTTTATAGATACACATTTGTTAGAGCAGAGAATGAAACAGGTGTGGGTCTGAAGCTCTAAGCACATTCACGGTTAATGGGTTTAATTTTCCACTATCTGCAACACCACTCTTTTATGAAAAGTGATGATGCAAGGAGCACACTGCCTTAGAGGATCTACTTTGAAGGGAAAAATAATGTTTGTCTCCAGGATGGATTCATTGAGCTACTAAAACACTCCAATCGTTATGGAAAATGGTAATCGTGCTTTAGCACGCAAGTTGCCGTCCTATTATTATGCATATGGAACCATCTTGTCAATGGCTCTTGGGATGTTGCTGAAAAAGTCAGGAACAGTTTCTTATCTTCAGAGACACTTATTTCTAATCTAGAGAGAATACAGGGAAGAAAATTTTAAGTAACTTTGAAAAAGCCAGTCTTAGGATAACAATCTGAGAAATGCGATTTGCTATTAACTGATTGTTTCAATACAATGACCAGAAAATGTTAAAATCAAAGTCACAGAAGATTAATATCCTTAGCAAAGACAAAGTTCTACAGCTGTGCTTCATGCAAATAAAACAGCATGAAAAGAATAGAAGGAATTTTATGTACAGGAAAATAAGGACTCCCTGTCAAATAAAGCCTTCTTTTATACAAATTCACATACTTTGACTTGCTGAGTGCTATGTACCCAACTGTGCCCTCCTACAATTCATGTGGTGAAAACCTAACTCCCACTGTGACTGTGTTTAAAGGAAAGTGGGCAATTAAGGCTAAGTGAGTCATAGTGTGAGGTCTTGATAAGGTAGAATCTCTGTTCTCTCTGTGTGCATACATAGCAGATAGGAGCATGGAACAAGTTGACAATTGTCTGAAACCCAGAAAGAGAATCTTCATCAGAAACCAACCAAAGTAGTCCTCTGACCTTGGACTTCTAGTTCTAGAATTATGAAAAACATAAATTCTACTTTAAGCCACCTAAATTATTGCATTTAGTTATGGCTACCTGAGCAGACTTGCAGGCTGCATAAAGTAACTTCATTTTCTTTAAGAAAATATAATGGAATGTGGCAGGAGTGTAATTTAAGCAAATACTTAATATATGATCAATAGATATTTGTTGAATAATTGAAATATATGAATGAGGTCATCTTCTGAATAAAGCTTAGTGGGCATGTCCCATCTGTGGTCAGCAGTCAAAGGTACTCCAAGTAAACTAGAATGAGACAAAACACAAAACAAGAAACTTGCTTAAAATATGAGATTTTAAAAAAAAATTGTACCCACACACATGCTGGATAGCTTCAGCAACCAACGTACTGGGGAAGAAGGAACCACAGTTGGGGTAATTTCCTCTATGGAACTGGCCCATGAGCATATCTATGAGGCACTTTTTAGATTGTTGAGTGATGTGGGAGGGCCCAATCCACTGTAGGTGGTGCCACTACTGGGCAGGTGGTCCTGGGCTATATAAGAAAGTAAGCAGAGCACAAGCTAGAGGAGCAAACCAGTAAGCAGCGTTCCTCTGCAATCTCTGCTTCAGCTCCCGTCTCTTGGTTCCTGTCTTGAGTTCCTGACTTGGCTTCCCTTGATGATGGACTGTAAACTGCAAGCCATCACAGTAACAGAATCCAAACTGGGACAGTAGATTATTATGTAGGTGTTGAGCATGAACTTTGTAATGTGTTGCAATATCAAAGGCTGGGTACCTCTGGAAATTTTTCAATATTATGGTTTATCTTACATCTGTATCACATTGTTGTTTACAGTTTACAACTTATGAACATTCCCTGGGAAGAAACTGCTAGTAAAATATGAGAGCTTTTGAAATACTTCTATAGGCTTCATCTAAAAAGGGAAGTAAGCCCAAGCATTCTTTGGATCTCTCCACTTCAGATATTCTCTGTTCTATACAAGTTTTTCTACAAAGACCGTAGGTAGTTTGGTTTTGTTTCTTTTTCTTTTGTATTTACAAATTAATTAATAAATAAATGCAGGTTGTCGATCTTAAATTTTTGGAAGCATGAAAAACATTATTGCTCAATGTAAAGTGTCATTCTGATAATGATGAGGGATTGATTTTGAAGAGGTTCTGACAAGATACATGGAGGACATTTAGGGACAAAGGTAGATGCTCAGTTATTTAGTTTAAGTGGCATTACAGAAAAGCTCATTCAAAAGCTGATTGCCTGTAATGTGTAATAATTTCATAAGTTAAAAATGGACAAGATTTGAAAAGTACTTAAAGACATCTAATTTCCATTATGTAAGAGTGATGAAAGGGAAAAAAAAGGAGTGGATTAAGGTCAAGACAGTTATGTGGGGAATACGAAAGGGCTCTCTGGGTTTCTGGCCACAGTCAGAAGATGAAAGATAAGTTGAGAGAACAAGGAGATCTTAGAACTAGATTGGTATTTTTTCCTGTCCATGGAGTAAACCTAGGAAGTCAGTGTCTGACAATACTGACCAGTGATGGAAGGACTGATTGTCTATTGTTTTACTTATTCAAAGATATTTATTTACTACTGATTATAAAATGTAATGGAGATATTGCAATGACAATCAGAAGCGTAGTTGTGGTAAGGTATTTGTGAGATAATCCATAAACTATGAAGTGATGGAAAGGAAAAAAAGAAAAAAATTTAAGTTGGTTTTGAGAGGGAAGGTATCAGAAAAAGTCTCACAGAGTAAAGTCAGAATAAATTAAAAGGTCAGACAGATGTCTTCTGGAAGGACTTTCCAGAAAGAGAATGGTAGATGAAAAAAATCACTGCAAAGGCCTGTCTGAAGTGTTGAAAAAAAATATAAGGAAACCAACGTGGTTGGACTGCTCAGGGGAAAAGAAACAGCATTAGGAGAAGAGATATGAAATATAGAAGAGAGTCAGGTTATATGAGGTTTTGCCTGGTGTTGTCCTGGAAGATTAGGAAGCCATGAAAGGCTTTAGAAGAAGGGAGATATAATTTTATATTTTTAATAAGCTCTTTGGCAGTTTTCCTCCTAAGTATAGGCTGGGTTTATTCTTAACCTTCTAAATTGCTAATTCCTATATTTCATGTTCTAGTCTTGACAGTTAAAATACAGCATAACTTTCCATATTTCTTTCATATATGGTTCATGCTCTTATTGTTCCATGTCTCCATGAAAAAAATGATAAGAAATACTTGCCCTCAATGTTTCTACCTTTCAGATTTCCAAGGACCTTGGGAAACTACATAAACTCTTTTTTAAAAATATTTTATTCATTATTTTTATTGTTTTTATTTGTATGCATGTATTGCCTGCATGTAGGTAAGTGCAACCGTCTTGTGCAATGCCCACGGAGGACAGAAAAGGCTGTCGGATCCCCTGGACTGGAGTTACGGACAGTTGTTAGCTGCCATGTGGGTGCTGGTATTCGAACCCAGGTCTTCTGCAAGAACAACCAGTGTTCTTAACTGCTGAGTGATCTCTCCAGCTCCCATTGGTATCTTTTTTAAAAATGAAGTTCAAGAAAAATTTATTTTTATGTATATGAGTCTTGTTTTCATGTATGTAAATACACTTGTGTCATGAAATGCCTATGAAGGTCACAAGAGGCAATCCTGTGGAAATGGTGTTATGAATGGTTCTTAGTCATCGTGTGTATGCTAGGAACTAAACTCAAGTACTCTGTAAGAGCAGTCAGTGTTCTTAACTGCTAAGCCATCTCTCCACTCTCTGAGAGTAATTTGATCAGAGTTGTCTGAGAGTTTGATAGTGATAGTGTATACAAAATATTTAGTATATTATGAGTCATGGAATAAGTATTGAAAAAAATCTCAGTTATTCCATAATTATTTAACGGTCCCACAAATTATCTAACATCACAACAAAAATGTATTATCACATCATCTAAATGTTTCCCTAGATTCTACCTTTATTTTTGCTAGACCGATTTCTGAATATCACACTAAACTATTTTAAAAATGGAGTTTTGTTATTTCTTTTGCTCTAATGCTTCAATATCTATATAACAAAGTGCAATAAAATATTACATTAACGAAAAATATACTGACTGATCTGGGATCTGGTTTCCCATTAAATTTCTTCTTTTATCACTCATCTTCACGTAATCAACTCCAGGTTCTTTGTTTTTCATCTTTGACCCTGACAAACTCATGCCAAATCTAGGGTTCTTAACACTTGCTGCACTTGGTAAAGATGTTGCAAGACTGGCTCATTGTTCAGAGCTCAAATAAATGTCACTTCCTCCAGAAAAGCTAACAGACTCTGCAGCCTGAACACTGGATTTGCTCTCAGGGAGAGACCTCTGGAAGTATAAACACATTATCTCATTAAAGGTAAAGTTAGTACTCTCTCTCCTTAGCATGCCTTAATGTGAACCATATTTCCTTTGGGATAAACTCCTGGCCAGGTAATTGACAAGTATTAATTCTTAAAAGGAGACAATAGTATGTAATAGTATGTAATGTTTTGGGTAACTTACACTGTCAGTTTCTAAGACCAGGACTAGAGGTAAAACTCTGATTCTATTCTTTGACCAGAAGGAAGTGTAGTTGTGCTTTAATGGGCCTCAAGAAAGCCCAGACACATTTACCTTTTCATATGGTAATTTCATTCCTAAGGAAAGATTTCCCTTTCTAGTGTTAACAGGGAAACTGATGGAAGAATCCAAATTAGACCAAGTGGGAGGGGTCCATTCTCAGTGGTCTCAAGGATGTCATTCCATGCAGCATCTCTCTTAAGTTCTGACACCCACAAATTATTTAGAAACCATACCAGGCATCAGAGCCCGCAATTCTTCTGAATTTTTGGCCTCCAACCAGGGCAGAATAGGGGTATTCCTGGCTTCTGGCCAAGGACAAAAATCAGCCTACACTGCCTGACCAATGTTTATCTCCTGTTGTCATCAACCCTTCTGAAGAGGGAACTCTAAATGCTGCCAGAGAATTTGGAGGATGACCAATTTCACTGCTTCCTGATTGAGTGGGGTCTTGACTATAGCAGTTGCTCTGACTCTCCAGTGGACCTGTCTAAGGAATCTCAGTGTATCAGTGATTTTATTTATATAAATCCAGGTCAAATAATGGAAAGAAATCTTTGGTTGTCCACTGGATAGAGATTTGAGGCAAAAAGAACAAAAGCAAGAGGAATCATGGAGATATAGGAGATTAAATTGGTGTGGTAGTTTCCCACTCTTGTAGACTTTTAGGCATTGGAGGGTGATCAAGGAGACCCAGGTTGATAGAGTTAAGATTGTCACAGGACCCAAGTGTGGACTGACTGTAAACAGCAGGTGGTATATATGGCCATCATGGAAACATTTTTTCAAATATCTTTCAAGTATAGAAAAATGTTTTAAGGCTTCTTTTAAAGATTTTATTACTTTAAATCATGTGGTAGAGTACATGATACCAGAAATTAATGTCTATGAAAACCTTTGTGTCACCTTTGTGTACACTCACACTGTGTATACGTTAAGAAACCTGCGATTCAATAATTTCTGAAATTCTCCAAATCTAAAGATTCACAATAAAAAATTCATCTTATATTTTTTAAGGCTCATCAAATTAACTGTATTAGTTTTCAGTCTGTGAATATTAAGGGTTTAGGACACAGCTAACTTGCAGAAAATGGTCCATCAACCTACGTACTCACCAAAGTTATACTTTATAATTAGGACAAATAACATATTATAGAACAATGATATTATATATTCCAAATGTGTATAAGTACCCTAGTCAATAGTAAAACATTTTTTCAAATACTTCTGAGTTTTATTGATATTAAAATGAGATTCTACTAAAAAGATTATGTTACTGAACATCAGGTCAAGATGGAGTCTCCCTTCAACGCATTTTAAGTTTTGTTGTCTCACCATATCAGTAATGTACAGTTTATAGAGCTTGAAGTGTTATTCTCAAATGACCAAACCTTGTGGGTATACATATAAAACAGTATAAAGTATCTGATAGCTAGAACTTAGATTTCGTCACCTGTTACATTCTACTCTCATTACAGATGTTCCTGTTTATAATGACTCTCTCATCCAGTGTATCACCAGGAAAACTGGCCCACCATTTTAGTTTAAAAGTAGTACCTCAGTGATAAATATATTGGCTGGTTAGAGAACAGAGTTAAATGATAAATCATTTCATCCCACTTTTGAACTTTTCTGTCTCCATTCTGGTAAAGAAGAGGACTATGAAAGGGAAATACTTGGAGAAGACTGAAAAAGAAAGTAAAGAACTTGTAGACTGATGTAGTATTGGACCACTGAAGATTTACTCTTCAAAAAAGCAATGAGAATACTGGAAAATGTGAAAATCAACTTTTTTCAGGACTTCAGAAATTAACAAAGACTTTCTGAGGAGTATTTCTTCATTTAACAATAAGTGTTTAATTCTTGGTTAAAACAGTGACTTTCATGGAATGTTAACATGCTTTAACTAATATTATTCTCTCCAGCTCCATAATGGCTTTAAAATGAGCAGTGTTAGTACTGCAGTAGCTGTTTAAAGTCAGTAGCCTAACAAATACCAGAGCAAAGGAGTTTGAAGCTTCCCAAATGGCCTATCTGCATTGCTATACTGAAATCCCATTTAGACACTGTGTTTCCAGCACTTGTCCAGGAAAAGTTGGCATCCTTGCCTGGTTCCAATTAGAATTTTCAACTTTTCTTCCTTTGGTTTGATAATAACTGTGGATTTACCATAACTATGGATTTATCATTTTTGGCCTTCATTATGTTGGAGTGTTACCTAATATGTTGACAGTTTTTAAATCATGAAGTGATATGAAATTTTGTCAGTTTCTTTTTCTGTATCTATTGGAAAGATCAAGATCTACATTATAAAAAACAAGTTACAAGTTATTGTATTTTTTTAACTGTTATTTTTCTGTGTGTATGAGGAAAGCATTCGACTTTAGCCCCACAAAGGAATTATCTGACCACTCATTTTACCTTGTTTCATATCCTCATGACATTGGATACTCTCACTTCTACTGGGATTCGTAATGCCACCTAACTATATTTACCATCAACACTTCTCACCTGGTGATGTAAGTGCAGCTCTGTGCTGTAGTGATGACAAAAAAGACTTCTAACTTCACTTGCTGCAGATGTGAGCTTTGTTTCTAAGTTGAGAGGTCTGCCTTTGTCTGGGGCAATGTTTTTGCTTTTTATAATCCTTGCACTTGGTGTTAAAGCCTGAGATGCAGCCTGTACTTTTCAGAATAAAGTTGATTTTAGTTGCTGACATCTTTCCAATTCCTGGAACCAAGGCAATTATGAGATAAGCTATAGTTTCAACCCTGGGGTTTCCGAGATATTTTTGTTCGTGTCCTATAAATTATGTCTTTGGTACTTAAAGTAGCCTGATTAGGATTCTTTTTCCTGCAATCAAAAGATGTTTGAATAAGATACATTTTATTTCACAGTTCTAATCTTCCTGAGTTGCTCTGACTAAGCCTCCATCTTATCTGTCTTTTTCCACATGATTCTTTTCTAAGTATCCTGTACTGTAAGTATGACACAGTCATAAGAAATGTTGAAAATTGAGTGGAATCACTACTTTTTACGTTGATGGTACAAATTCTATTTCCATTACTTCCTGAACCTCTTGCCTTTGTGTAAAGCCCTTATTCTTTCAGCTGTTTCTTTAGAAAAAAAAAAAAAGATGACTGTGATTCTGCCCTGTCAGTTCTAACTCCTGAGTCTGTAACATTTATATTTATTAATGATAATGTAGTCAAGGAAGCATTTAATTAGCTCTTGCAAAAATCTAGGTAAATTTTGCTAATGAAGACTGCACTGTCTGTCTTCAGGGTATCAGGATCAGAGATGCAATACTGAATACAGAGCATCTTATGAATATAAATGTGCATTTTATCATTGTAATAAATTAAGAAAATCGGATAGATACATATTTTCTCTCTTAATTAGATGAGGGAGTACCTCTTAAATATTTTTGTAGCATTAAATATTTCCAGTAAGTGTATCCTCTGGTGCCATCCCAATGAGAGATGATAAATACATCACCCTTGAGGCGGTCTAACCTTTTAACTGCCTGGGACAATTTCTCAAATATTTCACAAAATAATATTTGTGGGCTTTGTGAATGTGAATTCCTCTGTAGTACTTACTAAATCTTTTAAATTAGCTCAAAGATTTATTCTAGAGCAACTGAATATATATATATTGTGTGTGTGTGTGTGTGCTCCAGCACTTCATTTTTTAAAAAGCAAGAACTCTAGGGAACTTTCCTCCATAGTAAATTTGAGAACAAGTAGTCTGAGTTTAAATAAATAGGTTCCCACTTATTTGTTAAGAAATATTGTAACATTGCACATTTCCTCAGCAACAAATGTAAGAAAATCTAGATAAATCACTTACCATTATTCAATGTTGCAACTACATGAAACAAATATTAATTGCCTTAATTACAGAATTTTATTATAGTACAATAATGACAGCAGTAGTTAGTAGAGTCAGGCAGTAAACCAGTAGAACAGCTAGTAAATCCAAAATAATGTAATAATAAATATATTGACATAACATTAAAAAAAAGAAATTTATTGTTTTTAAGACCAAGTGGTCTTGAGTGATGGATATATTTTCTTTGAAAATTTCACCATCAATTACTGAATAGACTGGTAGAAGACCTAGCTGGTGATGGCGAAATTGGCATAGATTTCTTGGTATGGCTAGCACTGATAGCCATTAACTCAAATTTCATTCCTATTCTTTCCTCCTTACTAAAAGAATCTTTGCCAGGCATGGTGGCACATGCCTTTAATTCCAGCCCTTGAGAGGCAGAGGCAGGTAGATCTCTGTGAGATCCAGGCCACTCTGGTCTACATAACAAATTTCAGGCAAGCTGGGAAAAATTGCATTCCTCAGGCTACACTAAAGATTGGATAGTCATGGCCAATGTGATATTAGGGAAATTTATAGTGTGCCTTGTCATTTCCTTTATCTTTTCTTTAGAATATGGGGTGGAGGCCAAGAGCAGCATGCACCTTTTGAGTAAGAAACAGCAATAAATGTGACATTAGGCACAAGTAATGTGTCACAATGGAAAAATAAGGAGTTTAGTGACAGCTAATGCTCTTGTCTTATAGCCTTCTACATTTCCTGTCACATGAGAAAAAACAATTCATATTTAATTAAATCTCTATATGGGACCATTATTTCTTTTACTGAATTTGTAACTGATAAAATTTGGAATTTTTTAATAAATTATATAACAATGACAGGGTTTCTGGTATAGCTTAGTAACATATGAAAGAACACGCTCATCATTCCCCAGATTGTACCTACAAGAGTAGCCTAGGCTTTGTATAGGTAGCACGATATAGGGTTGGAATGTTTTCTACTTTTCACCCCATTTCATGACAGAATTTTCTTAATGTGACTATACTACAGGTGCATAAGAAGGTATATAAGTCAAATACTTATTGATAATAAATTACAAAGAAATTCATTTTGAAATAAGCCATTGATATTATATATATAATTTTACTATTTATAAAAAATTTACTCAAATTTGCATGCCAACTAGATAGATATGCTTATCTATTTTTAAAGAACTAATGAAATAATAGTGGTATATTTGATGCTACATGACAGTGAATCTTTAATACTTTATAGAATTGATGAAATCTTGATTTTAAAATCAGCAAACTAGAGAATACTACTTTGCAATAAATATGTAGTACAAAATCTCAGAAGTATGTTTAGGGCCATTTTAGAAATTATTGGAAATTCTCTCCTAATCACAAGCAAAAGTTCATTTAAAGATTTTATGACTCTCAAGTCAACAACTCAAACATTAATTTTAAAAACCAAACATTCTAATTCAGTACAATCAGAAGATATTCTTCCTTGATATTTACATGCTGAAATTATGGTAGGAAAATGCTGAAAGTCTTGTTTTCAATAATTAAACTTTAAGTTTCTATGAAAGGCAAAAACTGCATGTGCAATCATAGTACCCAGTTCTATTGCCTGTGAGCTGAGATGCTTCAGGATCTGTTTATTCATTGCCATTGCCATGATGCAGCACAAGCAAGAGGTTCCTTAGCACATTGGATCCAGTATGTGTTTAATTATGAGTTAATTTGGGGTCCTTGCGTATTCAGAAAACTTTTATTGTTGCCAGATTTTTCATCACCCTCACATTCACATATGACCCCATAGTTATGATCCAGAGTTGAAGAAGCTGGAGTATAATGAAAGTCCTTTATCGGGATGCTGTATTTATGAAAGAAAAATAAGGCATAACATAATTCTTGTGGTAGTTTGAATGAGAATGTCCCTCATAGACTCCAACTATTTTGACACTTGGTCCTCAATTGGTGGTTCTGTTTGAGAGGGTCATGGAACCTTTGGGAGGTGTGGCTGTGCTGCAGGAAGCACATCACCTGTATCACTGGTAGGCAGGCTTTGGGAGTTCATAAGTCTTGCCAGATTTCCAGTATCTTTCTGCTTCTTACCTACTTGAAGATGTGAGTGCTCAGTTTTGAGGTCTGGTCACCTCCTGCTACTATGCCTCCAGTGCCATTATGAACTCTCTGTCTTCCTTCTACAAGTGGCCTTGGTCATTTGTATTATCACAGCAACAGAAAAATCACTAATATGTATGTGTGTGTGTGTGTGATTAATCCAAATCCAGAGTATGATTTTATGTTTAAAGATGATAAGATGATAGAATTTCATTGTTTATGGAAATGATGCTAGAGAATTATTGAAATTTTGATAAATGAGAAACAGGTAAATAATTTATTATAAGTAACTTTTTCTCTCACAAATATTATAGATTCACACTTCGTTAGTCCTTTTCTCTCCAAAAATTAAAAATGAGTTAATTAAACCCAGGCTTAGAAAAGACAAATGCTACATTTTCCCTCTCATATGTGACTTACAGCTTTGAATTTTTAGATTTGTGTGTTTACTTGGGGTTTATGTGCAGGCCAGGAGTCTAGAAAGTGTACATGAGACATAGGAGGGAGACAGTACTCTCAGGGCCCTTCCCATAGCTATGACAAAAATCTAGTTTCCCTTTCCAAAACTCTAAAAGTATACTTACCTTTCCTTTTCCTGTGCTCCAATTGTCACATGAACTTGGTAAATCATATTATTGTGCTTATCACCCTAAAACTCACCCTTGCAGAATAAGTCCAGAGTCCATGGCTCAGTCTCTAACAGTCATTATTTTAATGCTTCTATCACTTGATAATTCTGGTGGTGACTTCTGTTTCCAATAAGCTGTGGTCCTCAGGATTTCCCAGTCTCTCCAGTTCTCTCCTGTGTTCCCAGTTCTATTGATTTTCATTTTATTAAGCTCTTTTACTGTTTTACATTGAACTGATGACTTCTAAGGTGTTTTACTTCTAAGATGTTTTTACTGTTTTAAATGGAACTGATGACTTCTAACTTTACATGTTAAAGCAGAGCCTGTGTCTAGAATTCTGATAAATGACTTTTTATTATGGATTTGCCCCTTCTGTGAATTAGCATTTTACTCAGGTAAGTTTAATGACCCAAGTTCTCCTATTGCTTTTGTTTAAATGGATTTGTTACTTCTATTTAATACTTTTGCATATTTTTACCACTTGTTTGTAAAAAATAAAGATGAACAGAACAGACACATATTGCTGTAAAATCAGATAAAAATCAGGACTAGTGTATCATAAATGGACATTAATTGAACATGAATCAATTAAGAAAATATTTCTTGGCAAATATGTGCTAAAATAAATGGAAAAATAGTAAATTGTATTTGAATTGAGTCTAATAAAAGTAAAATAAATGTTTTAACTTCTAAACTTGCAAAGAAAATTCATGTCCAAAAGGGGATAAATAGAACAAAATTTATTGCTTAACAGACAAAAACAAAATTGAAAAGTCCGGAGTTATAATATACAACAGAAGAAATAAATTGAACTGGATCCATGACAATATGAAAATTTAGTTAGCTAGCATGTAAATTTAAGATTGGTTAATGAGAAGAGAACTATGAGACATTTTGAAACAAATTTAAAAGTGCTAAAGTACAAATGATGGGCTTCCATGGAAGGCAGAAAGAAAAAGAAAAAAAATTCTTCACACAGACCAAAGATGGTGTAAGAAGTAATTAATACAATTGCTCTATTCTTTTCAGATTTGCATATTTTCTTTTTTGTCTTCTGATTGAAAGTACAAATAAGCTTTGATAGGACGTTGTATATAGTGATGTGAAAGCACAGTAAGACATATCCAGCCTTTCAAAGAATTTTTTATCGTAAGGAGACATAATACTCTCGAGGAAGAAACAAAAACTGCCTTCCTTCAAATAATAACTGTATGATTGGCTTTTCATTTTCACTAACTTTGTATCTCAGAAGCAGAGGAGAGATGGGTGCAGAACTTTGACAGGAAGTAAAACCTTAGTCTGTTAGCTATGAAAATAATTAGTGGAGTCTCTTACTTAACACCCTTCATTATATGATTTACACACTACTTCAGCTGAGAAATTTATATATCAAAAATCAGCAATGAGGAAAGGAGAAAATTCTAGTATTAAAAAAGTGGCATAGCGCCTGGCGTGGTGGCTCGTGCCTTTAATCCCAGCACTTGGGAGGCAGAGGCAGGAGGATCTCTGTGAGTTCAAGGCCAGCCTGGTCTACATAGTGAGTTCTAGGACAGCTGGGGCTACAGGGAGACCCTGTCTCAAAAAAACCAAAAAAAAAAAAAAAAAAAATGGCATAGAGAGGTGAAAGTTGAGATAAGAAGAAAGTAAAATATTGGTCATTTTTGCGTGTCAGAGATGGTGATTACCTCTGTGTACACTAGTTTATTTTAACCTCATTAAGGGTGCTCAGGATAAGTATTAACAATGCTCTCATTTATGTACCAGATGTACATAATTACGTTTCATTTTATGTTATATTTAGCCTTTATTTGGAAACAAAATGAATTTTGTTGTACTTATGTATTTTAGACTTTTGCCCAAAGATTATCTCAATGATATATCAAAATTATCTTTAGCTGTCTTTTTCAAATATTG
>NW_008331125.1:2152610-2152911 GCF_000622305.1 Nannospalax galili | reverse complement strand
TGTCTACCTTCTGAATTATATCTATATATCTATATCTCTGCAATTGTTCACTCATAAATATGAACGCAGTCATTTGGAAGTTGAACAGACATTTGAAAGACAGTATATCAAAATCAAACTAGATCATATTTTACTCCACTTATAAACTCATAATATCTCTGATGGCCTTCAACTCAAACAATGCCATCACTGTCCACTTACTGAAACTTTATTGTTAAAGAATTAAATAATTTCACACACATGCATACACACTATAGTGTATTATACTACTCAGCATGAGAGCTTGGATTTTGAGCAGTGG
>NW_008331125.1:2144048-2152521 GCF_000622305.1 Nannospalax galili | reverse complement strand
ATGCATGGGCAAAGCATTTTAACTTAAAATATATGCGAAAATGTAGGCTGCAAATTAAAATAGTACTGAAACTTGAAAACTAACTGCACAGGAAACATTTTGACTGGCTAGGATTGAATAGCAATATGTAAAGATGCCTTCTTATTTGTAAATGAGATAAATCCATGCCTAAAACTTACCAAATTACAAAGCAAAAACTGAAAGTTTTGCAGTATCTGAGTTGGAACTTGGGACCTTGTCATCTTCCCACCTTGCTCATCTCTGTCACTGAGCTGTATCTGAGCTCCTAGCACTTCGATTTTTATTATATTGAGTTTCACAAACAACATCCAAGATATTTCTCTTTTCTCCTTTAGTGTTCTTCTTTAGTTTATAGTTCCACCCTTTCTTCCCCAGTAGTCAATGACCCATTTCCGTTCTGACTTTAAGCCTTCTCTTATTATTTATTGTTGCTGTTATTATTATTATTTGCCCCATATGTCCAGTCATTACTGACCAAATGTGAATGGACATGTGAAAACCCATTGGGGTATAAACAACCTAGCAAATGTCACCTCCTCAAAGAAAAGTGACTCTCCCTACCTCAGCAACCTCTAAAATTTTTATTCAGAATGCTTTAAAGTATTTGCTAGTAATCATAATATCACTATAGTTTTTAGTTATACTTATTCTCCATATTTCTGACATATTAAAAAAATAGTATAACTAAGATAGGCATGGTGGTGCATAGCTTTAGTCCCAGCAGGCAGGAGGGAAAAGTAGAAATTGAAGCCAGCCTGGTTTCCTTGGCAAGTACGGAGTGCCTGGTCAGCTGGAGTTACAAGAAGACCCTGTCTGAAATGACCAGAAAAAATTACAGTTAACTAAGAATTTTATAGAATAAATTTAACTTTTTATCTTTTATTCCACTTTTTAATACATTAATGTGATAAATTACATGCAAAAAATTTGAACCATCTTTGCATTGTATAATAAACTCTATCACATGACTGAAATTTTGGATGTCTACATACATGTATATACACATATAGACATACAAAGACACACACATATATACACACATACATACACATAGACATGCACACATATATGCACACAGACATATACACATACAGCGCATACACACATACACAGATGTGGTCATGTTTTTTTCTTCATTATCTTCATTCAATGGTCATTATCAAAAGGAAATGGAATTGTAACTCATTTGGAAAAGTAAATTGTAGAAAATCTTATTACTGTGAACTTATCACTGTCATTCACATAAGTCCTTAAAACAGGCAAACAAGAAATTAAACAAAATAAGAGATCCATAAAATATGGTTTGTTTTATGATGTAATTAATGGTAAATTGTTGTGGCCGCTTCTCTATTCTCTTGGGTGCCAATCCTTCATTCTCACAGGCGTTGAGGCTGCTCCTCCTCTCGCCCTGGGCTGAGACAGCTCTTCTGCTTCCACTGTGCTGTCTCTTGTCATCACTGCTTCTGCCTGGTCCCAGGCCCCAGGGCTGGTGAGGAGACTGTGTCAGCAGAGCTGCTTTCAGACACAGGAGACCAGGTTCAGTGACACAAGTCTGGTTTATTGCAGGAAGGCACAAGCTTACATAGGGGTAGTGGTCCAATCACAGCACAGCAAGTAGGATACATCATTAGCATAGCAGGTTTAGTGTCTTATCACAGTACAGCAAGTAGGATACCTTATTAGCATAACAGACAGCATCCTATTAGCATAACAGACTTACGTCCTATCACAGAATAGCAGGTAGGATGCCTCATTAGCATACTGGGTTTCAGATTACAGAGCCTGGATTCCTGGAAACCACGTGACTCTGACAGTTGCAATATCACCCTAGGCTCAAGTCTGTCTCCCACATCTCTCCCTTTTCTTATTTTTAAAGATGAGGTATATAGCATATTGATATCAGCCCAGATACATCAAGGCAAAGAACAATGGCTCAGGGGGTCTTTGTATCAAGAGCCCCCTCCCTCAAAATGGTGAATTTCCTTAAGAGCAGGCTGGGCCAGCTCCATGCCAACCAGTGGGAGTCAAGGTTCTTTGCCTCAGCATTGTTGTCCCCACCTCAAGGGTCACCCAACATAATGGACTGTGCCTGTTTTAGGTTGTCCCATCTGTAGGGATCTTACCCATCATTAACTACCAGCCCTCGAAGTGTGGGTCCCTTTGTGTGGTTTGGCAGAGGGAGAGGCAGTACATCCAGTACTGGCCTGTTTAAAAGCCTCCTGAGGGGCCAAGAATTAGTTGAAAACCATCAGAGGCCACTTATAGGTTGGTAAGGGCAAGAAACAGTGGGTCCTTGTTTGCAGAGACATGCCTGGCAAGATCTGGAGGTGGGGCACCTGCTAAATGAACTAGCTTTAACAAAATGAACAATGCAGGGTCCAAAAATTAGGAGATACCAGTAATGGCTATAGTCTCTGCTTGTGAAGTGAGATACTCAAGGTCATCCTAGGTTATCAGCTGTGCTATTGGAGCTGGTTGCTTTCATGGTGTGCGATGTTTGGTCAGTCTCTCAGTGGTTGAGAAGTGCATTGCTTCCTCCAGGGTCAGGGCTGCTATCTCCGGGGTTGGTGGTTGTGGAGGGAGGTTTTCCATTGCAGGCAATTTTGATGTTCCAGGCTGGGATCCAAATGGGGGCTGGAACATTATCTGGAAAGACACAAGCATAGCCTCGCCCCTGCATTAACAACAGGTGTCAATAATATGATGGATGTATTTGAGTTTGCCAAAGGAAGGGAAGTAACGTCCATCTGCCAGCTCTTGTTAAGGCAGGTATAAAACCAATGACCCTGTACTCTATAAGCCCAACATTTGCCTTTGTCTGTCTCAGCCTGTGGCTGGTGAGCAGCCAGTGCCTCAGTGAGAGCCGTGGCATGAGCTCGAGTGGTCCCCACATCCTGACAGGCCAGAATCCACTCAGAGACATCCTTGTGTCTAATGGATCCTATGGCAAGGTGATACTTGGTAGAGCAGCCTTCATATACAAGATTCTTGAGCAAAGCATCTGTGGCACCCCCTGATGGCTGATTTTCCTATTAATGCTTTGTTGCACCTTTCAATGAAGTCAGAGAAAGGCTCACCTGGTTTTTGTATCAACCTGGTCAATTTGGTATCCTCATGAGTTGGCATACTTTGGAAAGCATGGAGTGCACAAAGCCACACTTGTTCAAAGTAGCGAGGAGGTTCCTGTGCCTGGGCTTGTGGGGTTTCAAAAGTGCCATGCCCTACCAAGATGTCAAAGCCAATGTTTTGGACATTAGCATTTCTGTTGCGCTCTGCCTGTTGTTTGCATTTGTCCTGATAAGCAATGTTCCATAAGAGAAAATCACCTCCCTGTAGACAGGCACCAGCAATATTCTGCCAGTCATAGGGGGTGTTGGCCACATGGCTGATTGTATCTAATAGCTGACCAAACGAAGGAGAATGAACACCCTTCTCAATGGTTGCCTTACACAGCTTTTTTAAAAGTATACATTAGGGTTCTGTAGCCCCTGGTTGATGGTAACAAGGAAAAACTGTGGAAAATCACCCATTGTATCATAGGAGAGGGGCCTAGGCAGGAGGGGCTTCCAGTCCTCCTCTGGAAGGGAGAGGTAGATGGACCAGGGGGAAACTTCCTTACAGCTAGTGTAAGATGGCAGAGCAGAGGCTGCCTTAACTTCCCACTTTTCATCAAAGCCAATACAAGATGGCGGAGGGTAGCCACCGTCCTGTAATGGTGGGGCAGGGGCGATCTTGACTTCCTGATTTTCATCAGGGGGACCCTTGAACCCTAATTCTTCATTTTTTACTCATTATCAGCAGTCATCATTTCCACATCAGAAGAGAAATCAGTTAGTTCGGTTTTGACTGGAAATGCCTGGGACAAGCCATCCCCACTATCCTGTTACTTTATTTGTTTTATCTATGTTTTTTAGTATGAGATTATTCTGCTCAGGGCATCGGGGGGAACTCCCTGAAGCAAGGCCAGAATGTCAGTCACAATGCGGTAGAATGGCCCAGATAATGGATGCTCCTCCCTGACTTCTCTCTTTCTGGCCATGAATAGCACACAAGCCCATTGCTATGGATCCCAACAGCAGGAATCTGTAAACCAAGGAGCAAGAGCTAGCACTTCATCTAATACCTTAGTTACTTCCTTCTCTATTACTCTAATTTGCCTACTCCTGAGAAGAGAAACCAGTGCAGCAGCATGGGGGCCGGCAGCAGCTGGATTTTTATTCCCCATACTAGAGGCCACTCACCCTGCAAGATGTACCCAGAAGGACTCAGGAGCTGTTCAGGAAGATGATCAGTGGAGACAAGAATGACACGCCAAACCAAAGACTGTGAGCCAGAAGAAGCACAGGAGAATGAAAGCGGTGAGCACCCACAGAAGAATCACTGGCAAAGGGGGCATCGGGGGCCCCGAGTGTTACAGCTCAGTGTGTTACAGCTCCATGGAGCAGGAGGCTTCGTGCCCCACGTTGGGCACCAGCTGTGGTCACCGCAAGTGGCGGCCACTTCTCCATTCTCATGGGTGCCGCTCCTTCATTCTAACGGGCATTGAGGCTGCTCCTCCGCTCACCCTGGGCTGAGGCAGCTCTTCTGCTTGCTCCATGCTGCCTCCTGTTGTTGCTGCTTCTGCCCTGTCCTGGACCCCAGGGCTGGTGAGGAGACTGTGTCAGCAGAGCCACATTCAGACACAGGAGACCAGGTTCAGTGACATGGGTCTGGTTTATTGCAGGAAGGCACAAGCTTATATAGGGGTAGTGGTCCAATCACAGCAGAGCAAGTAGGATATATCATTAGCACAACAGGTTTAGCATCCTGTCACAGTACAGCAAATAGGGTACCTTATTAGCGTAACAGACTTAGCATCCTATTAGCCTAACAGACTTAATGTCCTATCACAGAATAGCAGGTAGGATGCCTCATTAGCATACTGGGTTTCAGATTCCAGAGCCTCGATTTCTAGAAACCACGTGACCCTGACAGTTGCAATATCACCCTAGGCTTAAGCCTGTCTCCCACAGCAAATGATGAAACTATTTAAATATGTATGGAGATTTATAGCATAAAATGTGATTTTTTTAATATTTTAAGAAACTATAATTGTAAAACTATAAGAAAACATTCAAAAGCTTATTACCTGCACTTGACAGTGTTCAATGGGTTACTCTGAGTTATGAAGTTTAAGGAGGGGTGTTAAATAAATAGGAATGTATGGCAGGCATGTAGGCACATAATCTCAGTGCCTAAGAGTCTGAGGCAAGAGGATTGTACTAAAAGCTTAAGGTAAGCTTGAACGTTATAGTAAGACCCTTTCAACCATCACAACAAAAGAATAGAAATTCATTTGTTCATGTTTAATAGTAACACACTAATGTGTAGAATTTTCATGCTCAAGACATAAATCAAGAAATGTCTTTTTTCTTATTAGTTTTATAAGATAACAGTAAATAATCAAATGCATTTTTTCAAATAACCAGATCCAATAAAATGAAAGGTAAGTTAGTTCTGATAGTTCTGGATGATACTATATAGGCTGCTAAGGGAGAAAATCAATCAGTGGTCCAACCCAGGCCTAAAGCCTAATAACCATAATTACCAGCACAGCAAACTATCTCTATTGGTGCAGTAGTAGCACTGCTATCTGGGGGGTAATCAACAGCTATCTAATTGGACTTCAAGCCCTCTCAATGGGAGTGAACTCACAGGTGGAACTGTAAACACAGCCAAATACACATGGCTGGAGAGGTAATAGATCCTAGGGCAAACACTTTATCTGTCATATCTGTAGACAAATGAAATTTCTTACTATATGCTAAATATGCATCCTTATATTTACAGACATGCATGCCATACACCACTTATCAAAGAAGCTTCTTTTTGCAACAGAATCCCGCAACTGGACTGACACAGAGAATATACATCTGAAAGATGCTCAATCCTAGGTGACATATCTACAGTGGAACCTCTAGACCTAAGACACATGGAACATAGCAGAATGGGGATTATAGAGAAAACTAGTGCATCCCTCAACTCTTGCCAGTGAAGCTTCCTTACATAAAAGACTGTGATACACACAGAAGGCCACAACTGGCCAAGTTCTAAAGAATAAGAGGCTGCAGAGTGAGTGTCCCTGGATAGGACTCCTATATCAAAACTCTCCCACCCACAGCTCAGGGACCATTGAGGAAGATGGGGTAGAAAGATTAAAAGAGCCAGGGCTGGTCCATGAACATAGGGAAACAGAGGCTTTTAGGCCACTGGAAGCTTGCACATGTGAGCTTATGGCAATAGTGACATCAAGCACAGGACCCATGCCAGCTCAATCAAATAAGGACCCAGAGTGGAGCAAGGGAAATGGGTGGTAGGTTGACCCCAGTCTGGAAACTATTGGAGACTGAATCCTACTGGGTGATGGAGAGTAGGCCTTAACAACTATCTCTAAGTGAGCTGACTAGACTCTAGTGAATGAATTTGCACTGAAGGACATCTGGGTACAGATGCTTGACTGGATTGGACTTAACATGTATGGCAGAATACATGAGGTCCTGTGGGAGGTGGTAAGCATGCATGGGGGAAGGGTCTAAATTTGATTGAGAACTGTTGTATGAAATGTACAAATACTCAATAATTTTTAAATGAAAGATAAGTTAATGCTATAGTGAAAATTAAAGAATATAAATTTTACTGAAGCATTAGAAACTAATAGGACAGTGTAGATTAGTTTTCAAGTGGTATTAACAATTGTTATTCAATGATACAGTTTTTGAAATGATACCTCTAAACCAAAGTCCTTAGGATGACTTAGAATAAAAGTAAATCATCATGAACCAAATGAGGTTATAGTTCACCAAAAGCATTCGTAAGATAAAAAAGAGGTCCTTAGCCATGATAAAAGCCATAATTTGCTATGAATCATACCACACATCTTTTAATCAAATAATTTTAGCAAAAAAATTAACAAATTCAAGTTTCAGAAACTTAAGGAAAAACTGAAGCAAACCTTCTTCCTATCAATAATCTGGAGAGTTCTTTTCAACAAATCATCTTGTCCAATTAAAATACACTATTTATTCATAGCCATAAACTACTTCAATGGCATATTTAAATGATCTTGGTGCTAGAAACACAATTAGAATATTAAATTAAAAACATTTGACAGAAAATATGTTCTCAGTTAAGATTAACAAATGCTTTAAATTTTATCTCATGTATTTTATGTGGTTAATGTTGACTGGAAAACATTTTATTGAAGGGTTTACTGACTGCAATTGGCCATAGAAATAGTATTATTCAACCTATTTGCAAAAACTTAAGAAAACTAACCAACCGTAATAAATACTCCAACTAAATAAATCAGAAAGCAGCCTTTAAGTGTGGTTGTTCCAACATGAAGGACATATGTTTGGAGGGCATGGTCTTGATGAATGAGCTCATCAGAATAAATAAATAGAAAACATATTCCCTTACTTTTGGAGAATGAACTATGCAATTTTGTGGATAAATGAATAACAAAAACTTTCAATAAATTTTATGTGCATATGATATCTGTGTATACCTGAAGTATCTGTGTTTGTGTGTGTGTGTGTGTGTGTGTGTGTGTGTGCGTGTTTGTGTGATACATGCATGCCATTGCAGGTGTGGGAGATCAGAGGACAAACTCAGGTGTTGGTCCTCGACTTCTAATTTGTTTGAGGAGGGCCTGTTTTTTGTTCATCTCTGTGTACTCCAGGCTAGTTGGCTTGTGAGTTCCTAGGGATTCTTCTGTCTCCACCTCCTATTTCATCATTTGAGCACTGAGATTACAGACACATGCTACTGTGCGTGGCTTTTCCATAGGTTAAGGGGACTAAAACTCAAGTCCTCATGCTTGTGCAGAAAGTGATTTCCTCACTGAGTTGTGTTTCCAGCCCCTATCAAAGATTCTTTTTAGAAATTTATTACTTCACCCCACAGTTTCTAAGGTTTCCATTCATTGTCCTTACCGCCATTGATTCTGGACCCATAGTGAAGCAAAACATGGTAGCTATTCACATCAGAACTAACAGGAAGCAGAGAAAAGGGGAATATGAGCAGGTGCCAGGGCAAGATTTAGCCCAAATACCTCATTCCAGTGATCTCCTGTTCTACTTTGCTTCTCTACTGCTGTAATAAAACACTAACTAAAACCAACTTGGGTTATTTCAACTTACTCTTCTAAGGCACAGTCCATCTTTGAAGGGTCAGGGCAGAGACTCAAGGCAGGAACCAAGAGGCAGAAGCTAACACAGACACCATGGAGGAATTCTGCTTACTTTGACTTCCATGACATATATACTTACATAATTTTACAGGACTATATGATATCTAGGAACTATGAATGAGATAAAATGTATGATATTTATCTTTCTGAAACTGGATTAATTTACTTAGTAAGACCATGCTCAATTGCATGTATTTTCCAGAAATGTCATACCTTCATTCT
>NW_008331125.1:2106285-2144016 GCF_000622305.1 Nannospalax galili | reverse complement strand
TATATATATATTACATATTATTTATTCCTCTGTTGCTGAATACTGAGATTGGTTCATAACTTAGCTATTGTGACTAGTGCTGCAATGAACATTGATATACAAATATCTCTGTAACATGTTGACTTGGTCCTTTGAGTAATACCCAAGAGTGATATGGCTAGGATTTTACAATATCTACTTTTAGTTCTTAAGGAACCTCCATACTGAATGCCATAGTGGCTGGATTAATTTACATTCCCACCAGCAGTATATAACAGTTTCCTTCTGTCCATATCCTCACCAGCAATTGCTATTGTTTGTTCTTACTGGGGTAAGATGGACTCTTAATATAATTTTGATTTGCAGTTCTCTGATGGCCAGTGAAGTCGAATCATTTTTTCATATTTATTGTTTATTACTATTTCATCATTTGAGAATTGTTTGTTCATTCCATTAGGTGAGTTTTTGACTGGGCTGTTTGATTTCTTATTGTTTAGCTTCTTTGAGTTCTTTGTACATTCTAGATATTAATCTTCTCTCAGATGTATAGGTAGCAAAAATTTCTCCTGTTCTTTAGGCTGCTCACTTGATCACCTGTTTCCATTGCTGGACAGAAACTTTTCATCTGGTCCCATTTTGTTAGTTATTTGACACTAATGAGTGACCAGAATCCTCTTCACAAAGTTGTAATATGGCAGTTTCCTTTAAATTGCAATGTCTCTTCGATGAGGGAAGGAGAGTCTCATAAGACTTTGAAGATAAACAAAGATCAAGGTCTGGGAAAGCTAAAACTTGCAAGATTCTCAAAAGCCTCTCCCCAGCTTTATAGAAAAAGTAAACAATTTCTGGAGTAGTAGACGCTAACCAGCTGAGCTGCAGAGAGAAAATAGGAGAGTTGCCTTCCAGTTGTGTAAAGATGCAGGACTGCAGCTTTTGGGAGTCATGACCCATGTTGAGATGGGTGGGGTGATGTAGATGCTTCTGAGTTATCTCTGTTCTTTGTAAATAACTTCTCTTCCATACCCCTACTAGGAAGCCCAGTAAAAATTCATTGATTTACCAGGACTAGGGTGCTATTATTGTTTCAGTCTGTCATAGGTTCCTTATCTGGGGTGAGTAGATATGAGCGCTGCATCTCCTCGGGAAGAATTTCTTACTCAACAAAAGTCCTTGTCTATGCTTATATCTTGAAGTCTCCTCCACTTTTTCATCTAATGGTTTCAGTGTTTCAGGTCTTTGTTTCATTTGGGATAGATTTTTAAAAAAAATATTGAGTTTTGTGCATTTTATATAATAGACCTTAATCAAATTGAGACCCCCCTCCCCCTCAACACCCCTCATAAGACCTCCCCCCAGGGGATTTCATGCATTTTGTCATATATGCTGATAGATCTTAGAGAAAACCTTTTGGAATAGATTTTTGTGGAGAGTGAGAGATATTAATATAGTCATTCTTCTCAGTGTAAACACTTTTGAAAGCATTATTCACCAGAAACTTTTTCTCCCAATGTGTGTTTTGGGAGTCATTGTCAAAAATTAGATGGCTGTAGCTGCATGGAAGTATTCCGCTGATCCATATGTTTATTTTTGTTCTGGTATGCTGCTGTTCTTGTTATTACAACATAGGAGTAACCTTGAAGTCAGGTGTAGAGGCATCTGCAACAGTATTGTCTTTGCTCAGGATCACTTTGGCTATCCAAAATCTTTGTTCTTCCACACAAAACTTGGGTTTTCTTTTCCTGTGAGCAATTACATTAAAATTTTAATGAGGACTGCATTGGATGTATTAGATTGCTTTTGGCAAGTTAGCCATCTTTACTACTAATACTTTTTTCTAATCCATGAACATGGAAGGTTCTTTTATCTTTTATTTATTCACAGAAATTGTGAATAAGATTGTTCCTATAATTTCTCAGCATGCTTATTATTGGTATTTAGAAAGGCTAGTGATTTTATGTTATTTTTATTTATTTAATTTTTTAACTTTAAAAAAATTTAGGGATTTTTATACAATATAATTTGATGGTATTTATGTCCCCTCCCCTATCTGCTCCTCCCATTATTACCACTACCAATTTAATGTACTCTATTATATATATAATAAGGCCTATTTATTCTAATTTGTGTCCCTAAATGCCCTTCATTGCAGGTCTATCCACTGGAGACTGGTTAACCTACCAAAAGTCCCTTCCTTGAAAGAGATTGCCTTTCTCCCTCCCAGCAGCCATCAGTTGCCAAAAGTTCATTAGGTTGGGTTGTGTTTCTTATCCATTTCCCCATATCTATGCTGTGATTTTGTCTGGTTTGAGGCTGCAAGGGAATTATGTATGTTGTCACCATTGCTGTGAGTTCATGTGATTAACTGACCTGAAAGACTTTGTTTCCCTGTGGTCATCCACTACCTATGGCTCTTACAATCTTTCTGCCTCCTTTTCCACAATTATCTCAGGACCGTGGGAGGCAGAAGTTTGATATAGGTGTCCTATTTAGGGTTAAATACTCTGCAGCCTCTTGTTTGCTACATATTTGCCAGTTCTGGGTTTCTGCATTAATCACCATCTGCTTCAAAGCCATTTGGAAGCCTACCACTATAGAATCATCTTAAAATATATACATATATATTATAAAAAGAGATTTTAAGGAGTTATCCTATAACAGACTAACAGCATTCCTTCTACACATCATAGACCATTAAAAAAGAAACCCAAACAACTTCAAAGCCAGGAATGGACTTCCTCTGTGTAAGCTGTTGACCAGGATCCCATACACTCAAGCAATATTGGCATTGCCCCTGCTCTTGGTTACCCACCAGAACATTATGGCAGGATCTTATTGCTGAAAGCAATACTGTATGACAAACAGAGAAATCAACATAGTGCTAACTTCAGAGTCCCATCTATATTGATCTCTACAGGGTGGTGTTCATAGTGCTGGAAAGTGTTATGCATAATACCAGAAGAAAAAAATAATCATTTGTCTTATCCAGCTGTGACTCCTGTGAACTGCAACTGGCCTGGCAAAATGTGCTCACTGGTACAATAGTGGCACAAATATTATGGATGCAACCAACAAATCTCTAATTTTATTTAAGGTTTGCTTCCTTGGAAGAAGTGCATATCTGACATTGATATCAGATTTAGGAAGCTGAGGCTAGACAGGTCACAAGTCATAGGGGAGAACCTAATACTAGTTTTTTTTTTTACTAAATAGTTATCATATTAAACTGATTCTTAGTGACATATTCCCATAGATCAAAGCATCCTTCAACCATCACCAGAGAAGTTTCCATATATTGTTTTTATAACTTGCAATTTGCTGAAAGTGTTTACTAACTGTATGAGCAAACAGTTACTCTTTTACTGGTAGAATCTTTACAGTCTCTTATGTATAAAATTATATCATTAACACATAAGGATATTTTGCTTCTTTCATTCCTATATTCATTCCTTTTATCAGCTTGTTTTATTGTTCTAGATAAGACAGCACATTATATTGAATAAGTTTGGAAAAAAGGAAACTGTTGTGTTTCTGATTTTAGTAGAAATATTTTGAATGTTTCCACATCTGGCATAATACTGGCAATGGATTTGTTGTGTATAGCACTTTTTATATTGAGATATGGTCCTTCAATTTCTAGTTTCTTCAGGGCTTTTATTATGTGGGATTATTGGATTTTTCCAGAAACCTTTTCTTCATTTATTGAAAAGATCATATGATCATACCATGTCTGTCCATGCGTCCATTTGTTGGATGAATTACATTTATTGATTTGCATATGTTAGACTATCCCTACATCTCTAGAATGCAAATTGCAGCAAGTCAGTTTTGTCAGTTTGGCTAATAGTTTTTCAATCTTGTTTATCTTTTCAAAAGCCAGCTTATTTTTTCAGTGATTCTTCATAATGTTTTGTTTTAATTTCCATTTATTTAATAATCACCCTCATCTTAATTGTATATTTTGTCATCTTGATTTGTGGATTGAATTGGTCTTTTTTCCAAGGCCCTAAAATATATCATTAAGGTATTTGAGATCTTGAGATCTTGCCAACAAAACTCCCTTAATCTAACTGTACATCTGAGTGATATTGTTCTGTGATTTGGGGTGCATGATGGATATTTTTTGTCATGTAAGGAAATGCGTTTGTATCATTGCACAATACCAGGAACCAGCATTCCAGGGTATTACTAAGCTACACTACTGAATAAAGTAAAAAGGTACAACTGCATATAAAACTTCACTTAAAATTTTCTAGGCTTAGGTTATAAAGTCAAAATATACCCAATACAGAAGTTGTTATTTTATTATTTCATAGCTCTTCAATTTAAATTTAATTTTATTGACTATGCTAGAATTAACATAATTCAAAAGATAGAAATCAAATTATATATGTAAAGCCTGAATCAGAAGTAGTACTACCCAAAGTGAAAGAATTCACCTCCCTTCCCACAGTGCCTCAGAAGGAAATCAATTATAGTATTTATTGTTTATCTTTTTGTTTCTTTTCATAAATAGAAACAAGAAAAAAATTATACTTTCCTATTTTCACTTTTCTACAAAAGGCCATTTCTGTGCACTACCTTATCTCTTACTTTTTTCCACACTAAAAAATTTCACTAAATAACAAGTTTATGGAGTTTTGCCTCATTCCTTTTCTTTCTAAAGCTGCAGAGCATTTCACTGTGTCTACCTATGAAATTTTATTCAGTTATTCTCTGCCTATGAAGATTTAGATTATTGTCAATATTTACATTTTCTGAAGCTTTTAGATGGTTTTAATGTAACTTTGTGTCTGATCATTTACTTGTCACTTTCCATTTATTTCTGAGTAAACTCTATGTTCAGTTTTCAGACTGTAAATAATGATAAATATTCATAATATGAACGTAATTTTGTGTCTTTATGTATCTGAGATTTTTTTATCTCATCCTTTCCCCTGTTAACCATTAAGATACATGCATATAATCTGTATATATACACACATATATGTATCTTTTTGTGCATATGATTTTAAGATCTTAAATTTCCTTACTTTCTTTTATCATCCAGTCTCTGAAGGCTATGACTCCCCGACCTTCATCTTCCTCAGAAATACCATCTTGTCAAGATTGACACTTATGAGCTAAATTCACTTTTAGGTCCCTTCCATATAGAATGTAACTGGATTTAAAACATTGGATTATTATATACACTTACTTAAGGTGGGTATCCTTTTAATGGTGATTTTTGTTGTCTCTTCTACGCACATTTCCTTGAACCACCTAATCCTTTGTAAAAGCTTATAGAAAAGTAGAACAATTCTACCAGAAATTGCTTTTCTTGTAGAAGTTCTGTGGTTTGTTATTGCCCTTCTTTTTGTATTCATGGTATGATGGCTACATTATTTATAATTTTGTTACTTAGACCCCTTTAATAACACTTTGGTATCAATACAAGTGAGTAAACTTCTAATCGATGAGAAAAATATATTATCTTTGATGCATATACATAAATCATTTAAAGTATTAAAGTTCATTAAATGAAAGAACAAAAGGAAATTGGATTGGAGAAGCAAAAGGTTTATTTTGTTTGTCATCACTATGAATTATTTTGCTTAGTAACTTAGTAGCTTTTATGGAACTTAGACTCTCAGATTAGTAATGAAATGAAGTATCCAGACAGTGTCCAACAGAACTTTATACTGAACTTCAGACATTTAATTCATAGTGTTTTCCTTTTTATAATGTCCAAAGAAAAGAAAACACTGATCTAACCTATTTTTTCATGACGAATTTCACTTTAAACTAATAAATTAGTGTAATGCTGATTAACAGTGGGAAAACTTTGTTAAAACTGTCCTTGAAACTTGGGTAACATTTTCCAAAGCAATCTGAATTTACAATTTGCCAAAGGAAGTATCTACTACAACTACAAAAAAAAAAAAAAAAAAACCTGGCATAATAAAAAAAAGTCTCCTTTAACTTCTTATTTTTATGCATATAGATTGATGCAACTCTCAGCCCTCATCTGAGAAGACTTTTTTTTTTTTTTTTGCAGTAGAAGACAATATACAGATCCACAACTGGTTAATGTGCAAAGAACAAGAGCCTGTGGAGTGCTCAGCTCTAAGTGGGACATCTATATCACACCCCTGCCACCAAAGCTCACAGATAATCACAGAAGAGGAGTTGAAAAGATTGTGATAGTCAGAGGTCATGACCCTCTCCAGTCAAACAGTACTTGCCAGACATGACAGGCCTGTTGCCCATATGAATTGCCAGTGGCTGTGACTGCACAAACAAGACCTGCACTAGATCAGGCCAGCATGGATGAGGGAGGGGCTCATGAAATCTGACCCCAGCTGAGGAACTATTATCAGCTGATGGCTGACAGGGGAGGGAATGTCAGTTTTATTCAGAGATGTGGCCCCTGAGGTGCTAGTCGTGCTCCAGTAGATGGTCCCGTTTCCATGCACACATCGGCAGCAGTATGTGAACTCAGTGGAGTTGGAAAGGAGATCGCATGAACTTGGGAGGGAAAGTGGTAGTGGGGATGGGGGAAGAAATGGAGGGAAGGGAATGGGGGTGGATTTGATCAAAATACATTATTTGCGTATATGAAATTCGCATACTGGCTGGAGAGATGGCTCAGCAGGTAACAGCACTGATTGCTCTTGAAAAAGCCTGGGGTTTGGTTCCCAGCACCCACTTTCATAACTGCAATTCCAGAGGATCCATTGCCCTCTTCTGACCTCCATAACCATTGCATAGCATGGGTGCACTTACATACATGCAGATAATACACATAAAATAATAAAAAATAATTAAAAAAATTTTTAGAATAATAAATAACTAAAAGTTATAAAAATGGATGTAATGTATTATAAAATAATAGGCACACATATAGTTCTGGTTTTGTAAATTAAGTAATTAAATATATATATTGTCATAGCATGAAATTAATAACATGAAATACATTTATTCCAAGTCAAAGAAGCCTTCCAAAGTATAGGAAACCCTGGGGGGCTGGAGAGATGGCTAAGTGGTTAAGAACACTGACTGCTCTTGCAAAACACCAGGATTCAGTTCCCAGGACCTATGGGATGGGTAACAATTGTCTGCAACTCTATCTCTGGGGAATCCAGTCCCTCTTCTGGCCTCCATGGACATTGCAGGATGTGGGTTCACTTACATACATGCAAGCAAAATGCTCATACACATAAAGATAAATCAATCAAAAAATGTGTTCAAAAGAACACATTGGCAAACATTTTACCTATTGCCTTCTACAGAAGACAGTGTTATTAGGCTCCTCTTTCCCTCTACAATCTGTCCTCAGGGCAAAGCATTCACGCAGTCACTATATGTGGATTTTCATAGATCTGAGGGTGTCTTTTTCCTGACTAGCATGATGACACAGGGAGCCCTGCTAAACAATCCTGTGCCAAGCAGGTGAAAGCCAAATGATTTATCTAAATAGGCTGAGTGATCTAAGTTAGACTACCAAAATTAGTCATGATAACATGTAATTAAGTGGAGCTAAAGTTTAACAGATACCATTTTACCAGAAAAAGTCTGAAGCATTTTCCACTGGCAAGTTCAGCTGTATCTAAGGAGGAAATGAGATTTTTTTTCTAGACTATAAGAATCATGACTTTCTGTGTATCAGTGCATTTGCAAGCTCACTGTATAAAATGTCATCTTTAATGTAGGCAAGACTACATAACACAATTGTATTCTACACAACGTTCTAAAAATTAAAGAATAGGAAAAAAATTTTGCTTTACATAAGGATAAATAATTGTATCAAAGTTCCAACAGGAAACAAAGAGTACATACAGGTACTTGAGAAGTTAAATGGAAGCCCTATGTATAAAGCTGTTGAAAACAACAACAGGAGACACTCAAATACTCAGCACTTAGGAACAACCATTAGCATCAGTATATTTCATACTGAAAAGAAAATGTGTCGTTATTGGAGTCCCATAAAAGGTTATTAGCACAGGCTAGGGTCCAACAGGTTGGAGTAGTGACTTCCAAAACAGGAATGTGGTAACTGCCAAGTCAGCTCTGGCAAAGATGGAGTCAGAGAGGTAAATATTCAAAACCCACTGTCTTTCTGCTCTCTGTATCCTCTAGTGCTTTCCAATCGACAGTCAGAACTCAGCTGTAGAAGAGCTGGCTGATAGCTTCCATTATTGTCAATCTATTTGGAAATTTGTAAGATATAAATCTAGAAATATAATCCATAATGGAGAATATACAGCACAGCAGGAAAAATAAGAAATATTTGTTCTGATCTAAGGATCCATCTTTTACTCAGAGCTGTTAGATTATGAATTTTTAAGATATGTGCTTTAGTATGAGATATGGTTTGAATTCCAACTCTTCCACTAACAACTGTGAGATCTTCAAAATGTTTCTGGATGTGCAGAGCTAAGCTTAATTATCACTAAAACACAGAGAAGAATACCCACATAATAAAATGCAAGTGCCACACTAGTTCTGTCTCTGTTTTGGTCGAAGGCCAAAGGCTAGAAACAAATCATAAATACCAGCTTTCCCCACATCATAAGCAAGGTGTGACCACCTGGATTAGAATTTTCCCAAAATATCTGTGAAAATAACTTTTTGGCTCTTAGCTCTTTATTAACCACAAAAAACTAAGAAATGGCTAATGGATGAAAAAAAAGGTTTCCTAGGGATTCTGGTGTTCTGTGCATCTTCCTCTTCATCTTGGACAGGAATGAACTTGTCTCTCATTGACTATCATATGAAGAGAAAAATCAGAGGACTGATTATAGCCTGTAATGTGCCTATGGGACTTTAGGGAGCAAAAGATCTGCCATTATAATTAATGACCAGGCCATCATGAAAATGGATATGGACGTTAATATTGCACTTGGAGTGAGTTCAAGTTTCAATGAGTAAGAAAAAATACGTATTTATCACTAGATGTAGGATCCATAGGAAGATGTCAGTCTATGGTAATTTTAATATTTCAGAGACATTGATCATAGCAGTAATATGGATCTTTGGCTTGGAGAAGTCTTCTCTTATATTATTAGTTGATTGAGAACATTTCATTGAGTTATTTAACACCTGTGTTCAATCTACTTAATCAGTTGAGTTTGTTCCTATTCCTTTGCTTTTTTCCTTTGGTCATAGCTTCCAAACTTTCTGCTTTGACCTTAGCTTCAGGTTAGAAGCCACTAATTTGATGGCAGGTCATCTCCCTGACTTAATAAACAAGCATAAAAGGACAATAACTCTTCAGTGAATGGCACAGTTGTTCAGATACATTGAATTTCAGTGGTTGTAAATGTTACCTGAACTCCTTAAAGTGGGGCATGACTTTTAGACTGGCATGTGTCAATGTTAGTAAGACCATCAATACTCTGCCTGATTGTTATATTTCTCTGATGCTTCACTGAGTTATTCTTGTGACAAATTTAGGATATACTCAATCTAGAATTATTGAAAATACCTGTTATCCATATATTTTCACTGCTTAACAAAAAATAGTGAATCATTTTATTATGTACGACAGGATAATGTGTACAATGGTCATAAAAAGAATAAAATGTCCCCACGTTAATCAGAGAAGCATTTCAATTTGTACTTCTGATACATATGAGAAATTGGCATTAATTGTTTTACTGTGCTTGTCTCTTCACTAAGCTCCCTAGAAAGTGGAGTTGATCTACTCTTCAATTCTTCCTCCCTGTTCAACCTCTGGCATTATGCATGTCCCTCAGTATAGGCTGATTAAATAATAATGATGTCTAATGGGGGACAGTGGTGTTCATTGGAGGACTTTCTTAACGATGTGTTAGGCAAAAGGGATGATCTCAACCTCAAAGATTCATAGAATTCCACATAGAGTACAGTATGGATTTAATATCCGAGTTAATTTTTTGTCATTAGATTTGAGATCCCTGTCATTTTTTTGGCTAACTCAAATGTCAAATGAAGTAACACTTCATTTGATATTTGACATTTAATTGACTTGATAAACAAGTAAATTATTCCCAAACATTTAGTCCAAAAGTCATTGGTTTTAATCACCTAGGAAATGGATGGAATGAAGCACAAATTTCAGTTTCTAAACAGCTTATAACTAGAAATACAGACTTTGATTTAACTCAATTCATCAGAGCTCCAAGAATTGGGTTCATATTATACAGTTCTAGATTAATCATGGATTAAGGAAGTTTGTGTGATTTGTTTTATGTATTTCTTGAGATTTCTAGAATTTGTGGAACCATATTTTGCATTCCACAAAAAATCTTCTGAATTGTGATCTTACCATTTCTAAATCAAGAATTAGATTCTAATTTATTCCCATTCAACTTAGGCCATTTTATTGAATGAATAATAAATTAAACTGGAAATAATTCTTTAATTTTTAGCATACTATTTTTTATTTATTCTTTGTGACTTTCATACACATATACAATGTGTTTTGATCATATTCATCCCACATTCCCCACTCCATCCACTCTCAAATCCCACCACCTCTCCCTCTCAACTTCATGTTCTCTCTTTTACCTTTTAAAATTTTTATTTATTTTTTTATTTTATGTGTATGAGTGTATTGTCTGTGTGTATGTGAGCACACCCGTGTCATGCAGGTCAGAAGAGGGCTTCGGATTCCCCTGGAACTGGGGTTAAGAACGGTTTGTAGCCATTGTAGGTGCTGGGAATCGAACCTGGGTCCTCCGCAAGAGCAGTCAGTGCTCTGAACCACTGAGCCATGTCTCCAGCCTCCTCTCTTTTACTTTTACAACCCACTGAATCCAATTATTGCTTCCATATGTACATAGGTATGGGTTATCTACTGCAGAATGACTGGAGAATGAACAATTTACCAGAGACCACATCCCTAAAGAAAACTGACATTCCCTCCACTAGCAGTCATCAATCCTCACTAGCTCCTCAACTTGAGGCATGGGCTCATGTGCCCCTCTGTAGCCATGTGGGAATGCTGACTTCCGTGATCTCATGCAGGTCTTGCTAGATGACCACACCTGCCATTTCAAGAATGCAATGGGTCTGTCATGTCCAGAAAACAGTGTTTTGCCCTGAACTCTGGTTCATCTAATCCTGTTCTTGTCCTAGCTTTTGTGATGTTTCCTGACCCTTGCAGGGAGGAGTATGATTTAGATGTGCCACTAATGGTGGAACACTGCACAAGATACCTGTTATCTGCATTTTGACCAGTTGTGAATCTTTGTAGTAATCACCATGTACTACAAAAAGTCACTTCCCTGATAAGGGCCAATCTAATCTATGGGTATAGAGATCAATACTTGGATGGCAGTTTGATACTATGTCCATTTAGCAGCATAATAATAGTAAGTTCACCCCTAGGGTCTAAGAACTCCCCAAACATGTGTTCTTAACCAGACTTATGGTATCTGGCATGAGTTTCCTTCTGTGAAGTGGGTTTAAAACCAATCAGAAAATGACTGCTTACCCCATTACATGCCACTATTGCACCAATGGACATGTTTTGCCAGGTCAATTGTAATAACAATAGTAACTCACAGAGTTTACATCTGGAAAATCAAAACATCCACTTTAGGGAACTACACCAGAACTCAAATCTCCTGCTGTGAAAAGCTCATCCATATGAACCAATAGAGGTGTTTAATCTATCAGACATGGAAGAGTACCCACCCAATGACATAAATTACCTGCCTTATGAATGTGTCATGCAGGCAATCCAACTACAGTAATCCAAGAAAAGTATTAATATGAATACACACACCTGAAGTACGAAAAATCCAATTGACTGATGTCACCACCAAAATCATAAGAAGTAATAAGGGATTACTTGAAAGCACTAAGTTTTCAAGGATATTCTTTTATATAAGGAAGTAACTGAAAGCTACAATGATGAAAATACTCAGAACTGGTTTTCTTTTATTTGTTTGTTTTCATCCAGTTTGTCACATGGTGACATTGTTTTATGCCTATTAGCATCCACATCATTGGTTGTCAGTATTCTAGTTGGGATTCTTGTAGTATAACCAGTGCTACTTTAAAAAATTTTTCTAATAAATGCTGAACTCACATGGTTTTCTTACTTCAGAGCATAGTATTTAAAAAAAAAAGATAAATGTGAAAGAACTTTTTTTCAGACAGCTTCTTGGGGCCTAAGATGAGATTTTAATATTATCATTTGTACTGCTATTTAAAATTATGAATTTTTAAAAATAAATTTATTTTGTGAATTATTTTTATCCTACACTAATTGTAGATCTCTTTCCCAAATATTATCTCTAGTAAATGTAGGTATAAAAGGACTTTAAATAATAAAAGAATCATTTTTTGACACTTAAAATACAGATAATAGCCTAATATTTTCAAAAGTATCTGACTACCATAATTTTACAGATGTGTCCATTTTATCTATTGAGGTAAGGCTGAAAATCCTTTTAAAAACTCATTTATAATAATAACAGCTTTGACCAATTTTTAAATGTCAAATCACACACATATGCACACATTTCTATAAATAATTTGTGCAGTCTATTTTTAGAAACCTATGATAGGGGAACAAATTGTCAAAATTTCAACAGTGGATCCTGAACTTTATTTTCTTGGTAAATGAATAAAGCACATAACTTACAGTTTTATTTATATTGTTTTACTTTAGTGATTTATAGAATGAATATTTTTTATTGTTTCTTGACATTTATGTGTGTTTTCTGTTTGTTGTAGTTTCTTGATTAATCTTATCAATGAATTCAAAAGTTGTTTGCAATTTTTGAGGTTTGTATTTGTACATGTTCAGTCAAATACAAATCTTGACCTTGCTGTGTAACATTTTATACCTATGATTAAAGTCTTTAATCAGCTTTGGAGTGGGCCTTACACAGTCAGGTGCAAGAACTTAAAGTTGGCTAAGACTTCCTGGGAGATATTTTCTCTGTACAAGAAATGACACCTTGAGTGTCTGGTTTTAGCTGCTTTGTGATGTTCCCTTGCTGATTTCCTAACTATAGTCTTTCGACTTGCTTAGCCAGCCCCACAATTGGACGTCAGTTACTTTTGATAAATTTCATAGTTATATCTATACCATCTATTTATCTACCTTTAATCTCTTACTGAATATTTGCTTAGATGAAAGCTGACTGATAGAAATTGGTAATGAAATCCATTTCAAAGGAAAATAAATCTTAAGGATATATGATCCGAGTGGCTCTTGTTTTTCTGGAATTGGTACTTTTTCTACTGAGTAGATTAGATTTTTTCTTTAATTTCTCTTATTATATACATAATATATAATTCATCATTTTACCAATTTAAAAATATTTTTATTAAATAATTAATAAAATATATTTTTATCATATCCAGAACTCCTCCCTCTCTCCACTCTCATTTTATCCCCCCCTCAACTTCATGTCCCCCTGTTATTCATAGTTCTTGTTTGTTTTTAAAGACCCATTGAATCTAACTGATGTTTCCTAGATGCTCTTGGGGATGAGTCTATCCCTTAGAGACTGGCCAACTTACCAGGCATCATACCAGTAAGGAAAACTCACTCTCCTCTCAGCCTCTATCAATTACCAATAGATCGCTCATCAGAGAAGGTTCTTTTCATGGCAGAAGGTGATTAACACAGAGACTCTAAACTGGTCAATACACAGAGAGTTAGAAACTGCAGAGTGCTCAACCCTAAATGGGATATCCATACCATACCCTCTGGTCCCAAGGTTCAGGAATAATTGTGAAAGAAGGGGCATGGGCAGGATGCCTAAATTCATTCTTTCGCATATGGATATTCAGTTTCTCTAGCATGATTTGTGGAATAGTCACAACAACAAGGTACCATCTTGGAGAGACCTAAAAGCAAGTGCTGGTGGTTTGATCTTAAACAGTCAGCTTGGAAATATCCTTCTTAAAAAATATTTGATCATTTATGAATAGGCTTATTTCTGAGTATTCTTCCCTATTTCATTGGTTTATATGTCTGTATTTATGAAAATACTACCCTTTCTTTATTTTGGTAACTTTATATTAAGCTTTAAAAAGTCTTTATTGACTTTTAAAACCAGGGAGAGTGAGCCTTCAAATATTTCTCTCTTTTTTGAAGATTGTTTTGTCTATGTTAGGGTTGTGTTCCTTTTCTTTTTCTTTTGTGTTAGAAATTGAGCTCAGGGTCTCATATGCTAAGCACATTATGCACTATCTTTAACAATCACACACACAATGAGAGAGAGAGAGAGAGAGAGAGAGAGAGAGAGAGAGAGAGAGAATGGAGTTCAGTCAAAGCTTTCTATCATGATAAAGTACTTCCACTGCCCCCACCTAAAATCATCTCCTCTTCCATATATAAGCAAAAGGCCTTGAACTGTCAGGGAAATTTCAACACTGCCTGCAGTATAGAACATTCCATTTGATTACAACCAACAGGGAAGGATTACAGGCAAATCCACAGGGAGAGCAACAAACTCAGCAATGAAGAAAGTTACCAGTTCCTGACAGGCACTACTGGTTCCATGAGATCTGTGTGGTTCTTTCAACAAGTATAAAGTGGTGAAGGAGATGACATGGAAGATCAGGATGAACAAGAGATGATAAATGTCATGATTCTCCAAGGAGCATCCAGTATAAGGGAAGTGAGTCCAGCAGTCTAGTTGAAAGGTACTGTCACAGGTGTCCACAATGGCATTGCGACTAGGGCAGCAATTGGCTCCCAGTCCAGGTAGTCTACATATAAAATCATATTATTATTATTTTTGATACAGGGTCTCAATATGTAGCCCAGGATAGCCTGGAACCTGTTATATAGACCACACTGACCTCAAACTCATAGAAATCTACCTGTCCCTGTCTCAACAGTGATGAGATTAGAGATGTAGACCACTGCACCTGGCTAAAATCATCTTGTCTTATAAAACAAAGTTTCTATTTTTCTCCCAATATCCAACTCAGATACTTTTGCTTCCATTTTCTTGTTTAATTACTGTAGAAGAGTAATTCTAACTCAATACTTGCTGAATAGAAATAGAAAAACAGACATCCTTGTCATATTTCTGATCTTAGATGAAAAACTTTCAGCCTTTATTCATTGAGTACGAAATTAGTTGTGGAAGTTTTCAAATCTAAAATTTATAATGTCAAGGTAATGTCCTTCTAGTCACAGTTTCTAGAATGTTCCTTTGATAAAAGGGTATAGAATTTTGTCTAATGCTTTTTCACCATGAATTTATATGATCATATTTTCTTTATCTTAACTCCTGCTGCTCATCTCCTACATTATGCTGAGATGCAAAATGACTCTCTTTGTGACAAAGAGGGCACAAGGAGTTCATGTCAGGATGTGAGAGTCGAACTACTCAAACGATTGCCCTTGGATACTCATTAGGGAGCCCACACCGAAGATTAGGCTTTGCATCGGGATTTTTGGTCTTAGAATATTTTATTCAGAATAGTGGTGTTTCCTTGTAACTTTGAACTGTGCTGGAGAAATCAAAATAAAATGATGAGTTCGGGTCTTAAGATTTTCAAGTTTGACTGTACATAAATGACCCGAATGACCCGAATGAGAGCCTATGTGATATCTCTGAGGCAGAGGAAGAAAGCATGGAGACCGATCATGTCCATCAAATTGCTACCTTACACTCTATTTCTCAATTCACATCTGTATATTAGTGGAGAGTTCCTTAGGGAATTAACTAAACAAAAAATAAAGTCTCATTTAGTTTATGGATGCCTGTCTACAGTGGAGGCACTATATAAACACAATCAGCTGTAAAACTGCAGTAATGCTTTGGGACAACCCTGGGAGACAAAGATGAAGGGACATTCTCCAAGTGGCTATAACTTCACATAATGCATGCAGTTATCATTATATTTGAAAGGATAAATGGCCAGAAGTAAGAGTTTTTACAGCTTTACGGACTGGCTTAGCATGTTTAGTCTGCTGTGACACAACACACCTAGCTGGGTGTCTTATAAAAATTAATTTATCACAGTTCTGGAGCTATAAAGTTCAAGACTAAGGTGATGGAAGAGTTGTCTGGCAAGAGTCTGGTCAGATGCTCCCTAACTTTGATGGAAAAGATGAATGTGCTATCGAAGGTATTTGCTAAAGCCACTATTACCATTCATGAAGGCTCCATCCTCATAGTCTAACCACTCCCTCCAAGGACAGACACCCAGATACCATGCTTTTGAGTCTTTTCAATTTAACATACAATTTTCTAGGGGCATGAAAGTCCAAATCATAACACTAATTATTACCAGTGGTTTGACTGAATTCTTAGGGGCCCAGAAAGAATATTTTTTAGAAATTTGATGAAAAATATGTCTGGGGAATAAGCACATAAATTAATAAATAAACCTCTCTTGTGTCCCTATCTATAACAGCATGAATTGAGCAGAGAAAACTTTAAATAACAAAGTAGATAGTCAATTCTGTAGATGTCTGTGAGACCCTTTTCCCAGATACTCTTTCCATTATACTGTATGTCGTAACTGTCATATGAATGGGATGGAGGTTGTACATGGGTTTAGCAACGCTGTTAAGAACAAACGTTCAGCAGTAGACACCAGCACTGGGCCTTGCTGTGGCACCGTTTCTGAAGGTGTTCAGCCAGCTACTTTGGTAGTAAGTTGATTACATGATCCTCTTCCATCATGGAAGACAAATGTTTTGTTCTTGAAATATGCGTTTACAGTAGATACAGGTTTGCTTGGCATGCCATGTTTCTGCCCAAATGATAATGATGGATGTATAGAATATATTACTTACTCTTGTTCTTTTTTACTTTTCCTTAATTATTGAAATTTATATTTTCTTCTTTTGGACAGAGTTTCACTCCTTAGCACAAACTGGCTAGCCTAGAACTTAAGCTGTAGTCTAGGCTCACCTCTTTCTACATCTGCCTAAATAGTACTGGGATTATAGGCATGGGCACCATGCCCAACTTTAATCATGGAGACAGAATAGTTTCTTTCATCTTGGTAATGTATACTTGGTAACATCATTTGCTGCCAAAATTCTTGTAAATTTGAGAGAAATCTGTTTCTTCCATATATTAGCTGTCAAGTCTTAGAACATTTAGAATTTTCTTTTTCAGTAACCTAGTCTTAAATGCTTTTTCAACTTACAGTATTTATTAACTTGCAATATTTATTAACTTTATCTCACTATCCTCTCTGGAGTACAATATTATGAGATTTATATTATGAGAAATGAAACTGCCTTCCATTAAGCAAGATTCATTGATAATAAAATTATGGCTCTTCCTAACACGTCAGTATGAAAGGTTTGGAATAAGAGAACTCCAGTAATTCATCAGATTGAAGCTGCTCTCTTGTCTGTAAAAATTGTATTCATTTTTATGATTTATTTCTTTTCTGTTACACTATTTGATTTTTTAAAAATCTTATTCCTACTATTGTCAAGGCTATATATATGTATATATACATATTTAGAAGTCCTATTTTACCCTTAGCTTCATAATTTCTACCATCAGAATTTAGATTATCTTGTACTACATTAAATCAAAATTAGGTATTTAAAATTTTTGGCATTCTTTTTTCTATCAGGTTTCTGTATTAGTATCTACAAAAATATTTCATTTTGACCAATACAAAAATGTTATAATTGAAATGTATAGAGAATTATGTAAAGTTTGGGTGATATTTTTATTGTCAAATAGTTTTTATTGACAGCTATGCTTCCAATAATCATTTTTTCTGTATAGTGCAGGATTCAAATAGACAGAAGTTGGGCAGGATTTTGGAGGCAGAAACAAAGCCTCAGCTGTCATGTTTTCAAGTCCTTACTGTTTAGTCAATGAAAGGCACATTTTTGTCTCTCGTCTTCTTTGCTTCAAAGCCAGCTTTCCTCAAGACTGTGGCCCTGTTGTCTAAACATAAACTGAGTGCCTAGTAGTGATAATCACACAGAGCAACAGCTTCCCATCAACCTCTTAGAATCCAAGAAGCTCCACATGCCTCATTTTCTATTTTTCACCTGTGCTTAGGACAGGAGTATTTTCTCGATCCCTCCATTTCCATTTTCCACCTTTACTTCCTGCAATATCTCTAAAATGTGTCTAAGTTTTCTAAGTCCTATAACATTTTCCTTATTCCATGACATGCACTGTAGTTCTTCCCTTATTAAATCATGAAAGCTCTTTAATACACAGTGTTGACAAAAAGTTGTTATGTACACAAGATCAGATCAAATATACTTTAAAGTTGCTTTTCCACTACTTTTAAATATATACTTTGTAAATCAGATTCCACTTATACAACTGAGTTTGACTTATTGATGAATATGTATATGAATTTTGGCCCTGAAACCCCTGAGACACAGAAGTAATTGTTAGTGGCATTTAGCATTTGGGAATTTCATTAGGAAACTTCAGACCTTGTCATGATGGGATGCATCAGATTTGCTAAAAAAGTCATCCATATATAGGAGGCAGAAAGCTAATTATTTGAGCATTGATAAACTCACTCTTCAGTATTGTTACTGGTTCATACTCTACATACTTGCAAGTGGCATGAGAACCTCTTTAACACAGTTCTCAATAAGAATGGGTGGGAAAGTCTGGTGCACTTACCCTTGTATAACAGAATATTCCTGTTAAAACAGAATGCCTGTATTGACTGGCTCAATGGAACCTGAAAGTTCTCAAAATTAGCTGTCCTTGGGACAATTCTCTGCCTACTTGGTTTTCTCAATGAATATGTTCCAAATATCACTTCTCTTTTTCCTGTATACATGTTTCTGGGGCAGCTGACTAAGACTCCCCTTTCCCAAAATCATATTTCTCATATTTTTTGCCAGAGCCATGTAAGTCAGCATGTTGGCACCTTAGTAAGTCTCTTAGAAAATGATACAAATGTTAGCCAGCTAAGCATTGCTTAATTAGGTCAGGAAGTGACATGAATCGCTCCAACTACATGCCACAAGCCCAAATTACAATTACTCTCAGTTCAAGCATTAGTTGTATTGCCATTACTGCCTGATAATGCTGAAAATACTATCATATACTTTTATTATTTCCTACTGTGTCTACATTGAGGGACAGTAAAGTTTCTTCTGATTTTTGTCTTGGAAAGATGAAATCGTCCCTGTGTAGCCTTCATCAAGCTTGCCATCCCTTCATCATCTAGATTTCATCTTGGGTTTCAGTTCTTGCTCCCTACATTCTACAAATAAATCAGCTCCCCCATTCCAAGGTGAATATTCCCATTTGTTAAGACTTTAATTACCAAGATTAACCATAGTATCAGCAACCAGTAGTTAACAGAATCAACATTGCTTTGAATTGACTGCCTTGGTAATTAGCTCTGCTTAAGTTCTGTAATCTCATGTTTTCCTTTCTAAGTTAAGCACGCAATCAAATTTTTAAGTAAAGAATTCCTTTCTTTACTATTTTGAAGTTGTACTGAATAATTTCCAGGGTACCTAGGTTAATGATCAGAACTAGAATCAGTAAGTCCCAGTTTAAATATGTGCACATGTTTGTTAATTGGCTGGATGCAGCTAGCACTATGACAAATGTCATACCAGGACAGTCACTGGGAAATTAATGTTCAGAAAGCCATGTACAAAATAGATCTTCAATAAGTGCATACTGGAAAGTGTTCACTGAAGATCAATGAGAACAGTAAATTAAATGCTGGAGGCCAGGGTTAAATGCATTTTGGTGCACTGAAGCAAGCTCAAGTTACTAATTGAATGGATACCCAGAAGGGTTATCAAGGGAAATTCATGTCCAGAAGGCAAAAAGAATGATGATCTAAGATTGATCCCCCAAATCAACTACAGCAGCCTCATGCTATAAGTCATTCTTTCCCAAGCAGTAGAGAACTACTGATAAGTTTTATGCCAAGTAGGATGGAGAAATGGTTCCCTACTGTATTAAGGAAGTTGCAAGAAAGGTACTTAAGCTATAATAGTACAGAAAAACTCATATTCCTTCTCTCAGAATTCCCTGAACTAAGTACCAAACCTCTGTAGAATTGTACTTCTATCCACACAGAACAACGATGACAACTTGGTTTAAGCTTCTTAACACCTGCATTGTAAGCAGACAAACCAAATTCTCAAATATAGGTAACTCAAAACAGTGCAATTTGAGGGAGGGAGGGGTTAAAACTTGTTTTTCTTTAGTTGATAGTAAAAACACATACTTTCTATTGGGGTAGTAAATTATAAATTTCAAAAACCTTCTAATGTTCCTAAGTTTGAATTAGACATATTGTCACTTTTGCTTCAACATCTTTAACCATGATTGTAATGGAAAGTATAGGTTTTCATCACATGATGAGGTACAGAGAGGTCATAGATTCTAGAGAAAACCCTATCTAATTTATATCTCTCTATAAATATAATTTCTTATTGTATTATAAATATGGGTCTTTATATTTGCAGACAAATATAACATACACAGGTCTTCAAAGAATCTCCTTTTTGCAACAGATGGAGGCTGTTCCACAACTGGTCACAACAGAGAATATGTGTCTGAGATATGCACAGCCCTAAGTGACACCTCTACAGTGGAACCTCTATACCTAAGGCTCACTGAACAGAGCAGAACAAGGGGTACAGAGAACACTACTGCATGCCTCAACTCTCACCAGTGAAACTTCCTCATGAAACAGAGCATGATGCACACAGAAGGACACAACTGGTGTAGGTCTAGAGAATAAGAGACTACAGGCTGCGTGTCCCAGGATAGGACTCCTATATTAAGCCTCATCTACCCATGGCTCAGGGACCATTGCAGAAGAGGGGGCAGAAAGTTTGTAAGAGTCAGGGTTGGCACATGAACACAAAGAAACATAACCTTCCAGGTTTCTGGGAACTTGGTCATACGAGCTTGCAACAATGGTGACAGCATGCACAAACCCATGGGCACTCAATCAGATAAAAATCAGCATAGAACTGGGGAAATGGGCAGCAGGCCCCAACCTTAGCCAAGGAACCATTGGCAACTGATTGCTGCTGGGTGAGGGAGAGCTGATCTTCTTTAAGGGAGAGACTCTAGATAGAATGGCTATAAACCGGTAGATTAACTTGCACCAAGGAATATCTGAATACAAATGCTTGACTGGATAGAACTTAGCATATATGACAGAATACATGAAATTTTGTGGGGAGAGGGGCTTTGGGTAAGTGCGAATGGGGGAGGCTGTCTAAATATGATTAAGATTTATTGTACAAAATACACAAGAGTTTAATAAAATATACATTTAAAAAAGAAAGAAAAATTCAACAAACAAAAGCATTAAAAACCAGCACCCACATGGCAGCTAACAACTGTCTGTAACTCCAGTCCCAGGGGATCCAACAGCCTCTTCTGACCTCTGTGGGCATTACATGACATGGGTGCACTTACCTACATGCAGGCAATACATGCATACACATAAAATAAAAATAATAAATAAAATTAAAGAAAACTCTGAAATATGAAAACTTTTTTTCCTAAATTTTTTTATTGTCAAAGGAATTTTCTCTCTTTTTTTCTACTTTGTTGAAAAAAATTAATTGAGCTTTACAGAAAAATATATCATACACCCATCATCATAAAAGCTTCATTTTGCAACAGATGGAGGTTACTGAAGAAGACCTCTACTGGTCAGGCACAGAGAATATACATCTGAGAGACACCTACTCCTAGGTGACACATCTTCAGCTGAATCTCTACACCTAAAGTTCATGGAACATAATGGAACAAGAGGTAGAGCGAAAATTTGTTTTTTAAAAACTTTTTTGTGTGTATGAACATATTACTTGCATGTATGTAAGTGCATCCATGTCATGCAATGCCCACGGAAGAGGGTGTTGGATCCCCTGGAACTGGAGTTACAGAAAGTTGTTAGGCATCATGTGGGTGCTGGGAATCGAACCCAGGTCCTCTACAAGAACAGCCAGTACTCTTAACCACTGATCCATCACTCCAGTCTCAAAAATATGAAAGTTTTATATGTTACTAATGTTTTATATCTTGCCTCTCATTACTGAGTATTGAGCTTTTTCAATAAAATGCAAGATGATGTCACAATTGTTAGGGCCATAGCTGATTGTTAAATTGTAGTTATAGTTACTAACATCTCTGAGGTAGTGTAAGTCTAGACTTCAGGATGATTTTTATATTGAATTTTAAATTTTGTTTCTGTCTATGACTAAAGTGATTCTATCTAAGGTAGAATATCTCATGATATCCCAACATAAAAGGACAGTTTCTGAGTTAGGGAAAAATGGTACCTGTGGGTGTTCAAGGGTGATGGGAGTATTTGGCAACATTTTTGGTGTCAGTTACATGACTATGAAAGCTGAATAAACTGAAAATCTGCTAAATATGTAGTTTCTTATATGTAGAGATGATTGTCAATTTTAAAACGTTTTAGCTGGACCTGGTGACTGTAGCTGTAATCCCAGCACTCACAGTGCGGAGCCTGAAATATTGTGAGTTTGAAGTCAGCCTGAGATTTTTCAAAATATCCCCATAAAACAGTATTATAAATGGATTTTGACCAATTAAGTCTCATTCCAGAGCACTGAAAGTCCTCAAGCAAAGACCAAGAGAAGCTAACCTGCTGGACTAGATATCTGGCTTTTGAACTTGGAAGTGTTTTGGAAGCAGAGAGTGTGTTTAACACATAGAATGACAATATTCTGCACATCAGAAACTCATTAAAGACTTGTAAGATCCAGCCTGGCACTTTTCTCAAGAAGTCCTGAAGAAGATAAATGGATCAGTGATTTTGTTTTGAGAAGCGCTTAAACATTTAATAATAACATCTAATTACAATTTTCAGCACTCTGACTTTTGTTTTGAGAGAAAAGCTATAGTGAAAAATGTTGACTGATATATTTCATGAAAGAATAAATTTCAGTAAGTCATTATAAAAATATATGAAATATTTTATTATTCACAATCAAATAAATTAAATTTTTCTGTTTTCATCCTTACTTACTTGATACAGTAACAAAATTGTATCACCTATTCCTAATTATGAAGGAATAAATGCAATTCCTGAAGAAACAGCAGCATTCTGAACATACATATTCTCAATTTATTTAGACAACATTAACTTCTACATGTAAATATTTAATTTCTGCAGGGCTCTACATTATTACTTCACAGTAATTGCTCTAATTTATCAGTATTCTCTAAACTGTTAAACACACAAAGCCAGGGACTAGCTAAATGCCACCTTGGGTAAAGGATATTTCTGTCAAACGGAATCACCTGAGTTCGATTCCAAGGACCCACAAGGTAGGTGAAAATGGACTCCTTTAAGTTACACACACACACACACACACACACACACACACACGCACGCACGCACGCACGCACTCGTGCATGCATGCACGCACACACACACACACACACACACACACACACACACACAAATAAACATATTTTTTAAAGTAAAAACAAAAATGAGTAAAGCCAAAATAGATGATTGACCTCCGAGGTGACTGATGATAGTTCAGTCTATCATTTTTAATTCATTGTGGCGCTGACGGGTACCATATTTTACAACTTTTGATCCCATAATGAAAAGAAAGGAAAAGTAAACAATTCTAGAAATAATTAGCTCACCCTTGAAAAAAATGGTAATTGTTGAAGCTAAACAAAGAGAAAATCACTGTAGAATGTGGAAAGAGCAAGCAGAAAGGCATTAAAAAGGAGAGACATGTTGGGGCTGGAAGGATGGCCCAGTGGTTAAAAGCACTGGCTGCTTCTGCAGAAGATATAGGTTGGGTTTGCAACAACAACATGGTGGCTAATAACCATTCATAATTCCAGTTCCAGAGGAACCAATGCTCTCTTCTAGCCTCTGCAGGCATTGCATGCACGTGATTCACTTACATACATGCATGTTGAGCACTCATAAGCATAAAAGTCTGTGAATTAAACATTTTTTAAATTATTACAATGATAAGTTTAAAATAATCAAAGTTGTGTGTATGGAAGGAAGATAAGAGATAACTACATGATTGGAAACATCAAGATGTGCTAGAGCTGTAGCCCCCTCTGTTGAGGCAGCATAAAGAAAAATAGATTGTGGTGGAGATGGGATATGAGGCAGAAATTTATGCTTCAAGTGACAAATAACAGTCTGAAAAGCAGCTCGGTGACAACTGACTAGGAGGAACACAGCTGAGATGTTTGTGAAATAGAACACATAAAAGTCCAAGTGATCAAACATGAAGAGTGAGAAACATGAATGATCCAAATGCTAGAGACTGAATCAATAGCTAGAATCAGAACTCAAATGCAATAACAGTTTGAATATACTTAATATGAGGGGACAGCAGAGTAAAGATGAGTTTAAGACAATGAGTTTGAGACCTCACTATAGACCTCCATGTCTGGCAAGTTGTTAAAAATGAAGCAAAACATGTAAGAAATTATATCTCTTCTATTTCATTTCCTGGAAATCGTATGCTGGTTTACATGGGATGAAAATTAATTAACTGCTCCATTGGAGTCGTGGTTCCAGATTATCAGCCTTAGTCCACAGAGCAGGATAAAGCTATTCATCAGGTGAAAAGTACTTATCTTCTTTTATAGCTAAATATTCACATTTAGAGGGCTAAGATGATTTCTAAAAGAAAAAAAAATGAGTCAACAAATGAAAATTCATTCACATTAAAACCTTAACCCTATAAACCATGTTTAAGAGAATGATACTCAACTGAACAAAATTAAGATAAATAAGTAAAGAAGAGAAAAGAGAAAAAACCCAGGAGTGAGGAAAGGAGAGACGAGGAGGAGATGGGGAGAAAGGAAGGGGAATGGACTGGAGGGAGCCAAAGGACCTAAAGGTAATCTCTTTTCCCAAAGGCTGAAAAATTATGAAGTTGAGGACTCCTGAATAGTAATGATTTAAAATAAAATAATAACAACAAACTTCAGTAAGCAATGCCCCAAATGAGGAATAAGTAACCATGATTCTCTCCCTCACTTACAAAGTAATTGATATTGTGATCAAAGACTTTATAAATAAAAATATCAAAATGAGAGCAAGCAGAAATCTATGTTAATTATGTGGAGTTTATGACTTCTGGGTTTGAAGCACAATTCCTTCACTCTCATAACTATTTTTAAAATTGAAATATTTATCCCCATATTCTGCAAATTTATTTTTAGTTTCAACTGAATATGGCAAAATAAAATGTTTTTACTGTTTCACTCCTATAAGAATCATATATGAACTACATTGTTTCAAAATAATGTGCTTAAAAGTTCCTTTTTATTACGAAAGTAGCAAGATTGCAAAATATGTATGGGGTAGGGGCAGGTAGGGAATTAATTTGAAGACATGCAAACCAAATTTTCTTTTAAAAAGCTAGTGAATAATATGAAACTTCACATTTTTATTTGGTTTGGTTTAATTTTTTCAAATATGTTCACTTATTTCCAAAGGAATGTGCAAGGATAAAGCAATTGCTAAGCTGTAGGTTAAAAGTGCAATCTAATAGGACTATGAAACTGAGGGGCAAATGTTTTTGAAAAGTTCCAAAGACTAGGCTTGAAGTTTTATTTTCATAATTACCGTAGACTATAATTTAGCTGTAATGCTTCAGATTCAGTTAAGATTTAAATGCAATTCAGTAAGCATCACTTTTTTCACATAAAGTATGATAACATCTGACCTTTAACAATCAGTGATGACTTCTGTCTTTAGACTAAGAACACTGGTATATTTTTAATATTTTCTCAGCAATGATAACAAGGAAAGTTGCCTCCTAAAAAAAATCATTTTGTGCATTTTGCAAGTCAGCCAAGAAAACAAAAAGGATGAAATATAAACATCGAAGCTTAGCAGTTTGAAGAAAATGCTGACTCTAATTGCACTGGTTCAAGTAATGATAATAGAATACATTATTACCATAGCTATTATAACTGCATAATCACACATTTCACTAAATAATAAAGAATAATGTCATTCTAGAGGTTTGTAGTTACCTCAGAGTCACACCTGAAATAAGTTTTAGAATTTTAAAATAGACAAAAAGGAAGTATTCAAAGAATGTTTTCTTATGCAAATGATTCAAATTAGTTTTGTATTATGAAAATAAAAGTATTGAAATAATTCTGGAGTCTGGCAGTCATCCTTTGACATGCAGGTGTGTTCAACTACAGCAATACTTGACTGAGTTTTAGACGTACAACTAAGGAATGAGGGCTGCACACATTGCAAACCAACAGAAGCTTGACCTGTTAATGTTGCCTCTGTGAAAGCAGAAAATAAATTATAAGGATACAAAATAAGGAAATATTAAGTATTAAATAACGATAAGGCAGATAAAAAATTAAAATTTCCCATTTCATGAATAAAATCCTGTCTGATTTATTACATAACAGGCAGATGTTGGAGCCTCCGTTTTTTTCTGACTTTATCATGGCACCAAAGGGGAAGGGAGTTTGCTAGTGACTTGCCAGTTTTTGTGCACATGGCTATAAATGTTGGAATATTATTTGGGGGTATAAAACACAGTCTAAAAAGCTGACTAAAATATGAAATATTTATATTTCGCTTGTGTGAGTCCAAAGTAAGTGATACTTCAGCATGTATAGGTTTTCCCTGTGTGATCGTTGTCTCCAGCCACAAGACAGGGAGTGGTGGGGGGCATGAATTTCATCTACTTTTTTCTGCATCACCTCCACTGGACAGAGCAGTAGCATGATCCTAGTTTCTTGGCTGGCAGACACAGGCATCCTATTTCCAGAAGATACTTTATAGCAGCCAGTGGAACATACAAGTTGCTACTGCTTAGTTTTAATGTAGCTATATCTAAATCTCATTCATAATCTTAAATGTTTTTCCTGCTGTCTAAACATGATCTCTCAGGAGTTCAATATTTAGGATTGTGTCGTTGGGGTTCTCACACAAACTTCACACCCTACAAAATGGTGCTGAGTGACTCTGCCCAAAATTCATTTAATATTATATTATGAAACATAAGTAATTTGGCAGAGATTTGGGAGAACTGCTTACCACTGTCTCTCAGTGGTAAAATGAAATAATAGTAATGATTTATCATCTAAAGTAAATATCATGGATTACACCCATACTCATGAATTCACAAAAAATATTCAAATCATTGGGTTCAGAAATTATATATAGTTTAGGTAAACTTGAATAATAGTTTTGGCAAAAGACAAAATACTACTTGAACAAACTCAGAGACATCAATGCATTGTTCATAGAATATGTCTATGATAAAAAAAATGGAAGAGAAACTTTAGCATATTGGCCAAAGTTTATTAAATGTGTATCCTGTTACATAAAACAGTTAAAACTCCAAAAACCTTGGAAAGTATTGAAATTTAACATGATAAGATATGCAATTTATTTTCTAATTTGGCATGTAAAGATCTTGTGAATTGTCCACAGTCCTCATAACAAGAAATACTGAAAAAAATAAACAAGTAAAAATCAACAGTGATGGTTTGTCTCACAACATCGAAGGAACAGGAAGGCATGTACTCAAAGTGATTCTTACTAGAGAAGGAGGGTAGAATCACAAACCATCATAGCAGTCAGAACCAGGTTCGGGATACTTCAATTGTAAGTAGTAAAGTGCTTGAGGGTCAGAGTGGATGTTAAAGACTTAAAAATTCTAGGGGAAAAGGGATGTTTTATGCCCTATTGGAGCCCTGCCGGATTCTCACACTAAAGATGAGAAAAACTCTGATGATTTCGTCAGGGAAGTAGCATACCAAAATGGCAGGTATCAAAGAAAAAGCACAAACAGGCAGAAGAGGAAGAATCCCCTATCTTCACAGAAGCAAAGTAAGGATTAGCTCAAACTTCTCATGATAAACCATGGGAACAAAAGAATCTGTGAAACATTTAGTATTTACCTGAAACAAATCAACTTGGAAAACAGAACACTAACCTGGAATTCAACATTCACAGAAAATATTCAGATGAAGTAAAGACTTTCTCATGCAGATTAAGAAATTGAAAACACTTGATGTTTATTAAAATACAGGGAAATGATTGATGTTAGTTTGAAAGTAAAGCTAGGAATAAATACGTATAATAAACAAGGTAGAGAAGAGAATAATATGTGAAATAAATCAGAAAAGTAGAAAAGGAGATTAAGAGTAAATGTTGGAGAGATGGCCCAGTGGTTAAGAACACTGGTTGTTCTTGCAGAAGACCTGGGTTCAAATCCCAACACCCACATGGCAGCTAACAACTGTCCGAAACTCCAGTTCCAAGGGATCCAACAGCCTTTTCTGTCCTCCTCGGGCATTGCACAACAGGGGTGCACTTACCTATACACAGGCAATATATGCATACATATAAAATAAAAATAATAAATAAAACATAGAAAAAATGGAGTGAAAAACAAAAATAATAAAAGTAATAACTATGACATCTAATAAGTTATAGCAATAATTATTTAAAACATCCAGGATTAACCTTATAATTAAAAGACAGTATGCAAGAATATTTGACAAGCTCTAACCACATTTTTATACAAACTGTTATCTTAGTTACGAAGAAAAAGATAGACTCAAAGCAACTGGATCAAGATAGATAGACCATGCCAACAGTAATCAAAACTTTGAAACTAGACAGGGTGGCATACATCTTTAATTCCAGCAGTCAGGATGCAAAGGCAGGTGGATCTCTGTGAGATCAAAGCCAGCCTGGTCTACATAGTGAGTTCCAGGTCAGCTAGACCTCAGGAAGGCCCTGTCTCAAAAAGAAAAGAAGCAAACCAAACAAACAAACAAACAAAAAACAAAAACAAAAACAAAAAAAAACAAAAACAAAACAACAAAAATTACCCAGATCCTCAGTCCTTTAGTTTCTCATTTGTAAAAAAAACTTTATTCTTTAGAACTCTAATATTCAAGTCTACTGTATATAAGAAATCTTTTTTTTTTCCCTATTCCCTATTGGCAATTTGGGTAACCCCTTCAGAGGATGGTGTGATAAGAATAGGAAGTAGGAACTGGCTAGGCAGTTAGGGTAAAAGACCCCAGTTTCTTGGCTAAAAGTCAAAAGGTCTTTGGGCCCGTTAGCAACATACTCTGTTCCAAAGGCCAAAAATGTCAAAAGTATTTGGGAGCTTGTAACTAACCCTTAAAAGATTTTATTGTTACCTCTTCAGAGGAGGGAATGTTGGAGGGGAGGGAGTGGGCATGGATTTGATCAAAACACCTTATATGCATGTATGAAATTCTCAATAAAGTTTTTGTAAAAATTTTTTAAAAAAGAAAAAAAATCTTTTAGACAATTCAAAAATTATCTTGCAGAGCACCGTTCCCATACATATGCCATTTTGTTTGCTCAACATGCTCCTCCATCTCACTGACCTCCTTTATCCACTGCATCCCTTTACCTATTGTCTTCCCCACCCCCTTCCCTTAAGGCATCTTTTTCCATCCCATGCACCCATTTCTAGATTCCTGGCCTTTACCCATATTTACTCCATCTGGATACAAATATTTAACAAAGGATAGAATCTGGTTATGAGATTGTGTTGTACTTGTCATTCTGAGCCCAAGTTACCTCAATATGTTTTCCAGTTCCATCCATTTTCCTGAAAACTTCATGATTTCAATTTTATGGCTGAATAAAATGCCATTGTGTATAGGTACCAGGTTTTCACTATCCAAGTATCCATTCATCTGTTGATGAGCATCTAGGTTGATTCCAAGTCTTTGCTATTGTAAAAAGAACAACAATAGCAGAGGCAGGCAGATCTCTGCAATCAAGGCCAGCCTTGGGTAGTCTACACAGTGAGTTCCAGGGCAGCTGAGACTACATAGTGAGACCCTGTCTCAAAACAACAACAACGACAAAATTGCCAGAGAAAACATGAGATATTTTTCCTTCTCAAAACTTAATTTTATATTTCAGCCCACAGTATATTTCACATTTAAAAATATTTTTGTTGATTCTTTGAGGAAGTCATATAATATATTTTGATAATATTTAGACCTCTTCCATTATCTCCATGACACCCTTCTTTCTATCCCACAGCCCCTTGCCTTCATGACATTTTCTAAAGATCAGTCTTTTTTTTTTTTTTTTTTTTTTTGGTCTTTTTGAGACAGGGTCTCCCATAGTCCCAGCTGGACTGAAACTCACTATGTAGACCAGGCTGGCCTTGAACTCAGAAATCTGCCTGCCTCTGCCTCCCAAGTTCAGGGATTAAAGGTGTGTGCCACCATTCCCAGCCTATCAGTCATTTTCTTAAAGACCTATCAGTATTTGAGTTCTCCAGATACTACTGGGTGTGGGTCCATTCCCTTGAGTTGACTCAATCTGCCTTGTGTAACCATCCTTAAAGAAAACTGAGTTTCTCTCCCAGCAGCTATCAGTTACCAGTAGTTTCTAGGCTAGGACTGGGGCTTTTTAACCACCTCCCCAATCCATGATGGGTCTATGTCTGGCTTGGAGTTGCGTAGGTTTAGTGCATGCTGTCATAGCACTGTGGGTTCAAATGTGTAACTGCCCTGTTGTGTTCAAAAAACATGTATTCATTCACCACCTCTGGCTCTTGCAACCTTTCTGCCCCACTTCAGCAAAGACCCCTGAGTATTGGAAAAAGAGGGTGTGATATAGGGGATTCATTTGGGGCTGAGCACTCTGCAGTCTACTATTCTTCACACATTGGCCAGCTGTGGTCTCTGTGTTAATCACCATCTGCTGTAAGAAGAAGCTTCTCTGGTGAGAGCTGAGAGATGCACTAATCTATGGGGATAACAGTAAATTATTAGGAGTTGGTTGAAGGCTAGGTCTACTTAGATGGTTCTTCCCTATTGTCTGGAACTTGTTGAACCACAGATTCTTGGCCCTGCTGACAGAGTCAGGTACGAGCTACATTTTATGAAGAGGACCTTAAATCCAATCAGAAAACAGTTGGTTATAGATGTGTGTATATTCTAAGAAGTTTCTACAGTACTAAGTTTCCATGACTTTTTTCAAAAGGCCTTTGGTGTTAAGTATCAAGGTAAAAATATTTAGTAAGACAGTTTACAATTATTTGAAAAAACAACATGTGGTTTTTTTTGTTAGTAAAGTATGTGAATGTGAAATTAAAATAATTTTGAATAAATATGCGACAACTTTCACCACAATCAACATTTTGTGAAGGTGGTAAAATGTTACTTAAAACACAAAATTACAAAATATGAAAGCAAAAAATATTTAACTGGCTTATGATCAAATATTAATGGAAAATGAAAAGATGATGTCTTAAAATGTATTTTTCCCACCAAATCTCAAAATACTAAATATAAATAAGGAATTACTTAAAACAGAGAAATAAACATTATGGTTAGCAGCATCCATTATCCATTTATAGTTTCAAAGTAACATTTTGTCTCAAAGTAAGAAAGAAATTTCAACTAAAAAAACAATATTTAGCTTAATAATAGAGCGTCTATCATGGCATAGGAATCTGGAAACAATTTGATTTAAGAGAAAGAGATTTTATGTTTTAAATATTGTTATTTTTGAAATATATCCTCATCATATTTTAGCTTTCTAGAAAAGAAAGAGCATGATATATGAGTCAGAGCACATTGCAGAGGTGTCACATCTGTAATGGAATATATGTAAAATCTACTCTAAATATTTGCTAAAAGTTACTATAGTCATAGTTGACCTGCAATACAAAGTATTTTAATACATTTCCTACTCATTTATAAGAGTGCTCTCTATATTACTATTGTCTGTACATAAGAGGAACAACAGAGGCTGGAAAACTGGCTTAATGGTAAGGGCACTTGTTGTTCTTCCAGAGGACCCAAACTCAGTTCCTAGCACCCACATCTTTGGAGAGTTCACTCTACCCATAACTCCAGGTTCAGGAATCTGACACCTTCTTCTGGCCTCCATAGGTAGCCACACACTCATGGTACACATGCATAAATAAATAAATAAAATAATAAATAAATAAATAAATAATAAATGCGATTGTGAAATGACATATATAATCTCAATGGGAAAAGTGTTAGTAGATATGTGAGGGAAATTTAATTCTGAATCTGATCCAATTCTTCCAGAAATTATACAAAATGATCTGAGAATGAACACCCTGATTTTTCCAAGACACTAGAACATAGAGCAAAATTCCATAATCAAAACGGTATGTAAGAATTAAGACCACACCAATGTCGAATTCATGAACTTTCTTGCCCACATCACATTGCTACCCTAGGACATGGAGTAATCTTCTCATCCAAAATATTAGAAGTTGGAGTATTAAGGGAGCCATATAACACAATTATTGGCTTGTTGGGTCAAGAGGTTTCAAGACAGTCATTTTAAAACTGTTCATCTGGGACTAGACAGCTGGTTCAGCATCAAAAGTACAGTTTCAGGGAATCCCAGCCTTCTTCTGTCCTCCACTGGCACTGCACACATGTGGTGCACATACGTACATGTAAGCAAAAAAATTTTAAATCCTGGGGAAATGAAATGACAATCAAATGTGAATAAATAAAAATGAAAAGAGTAAAGATTTAAACATTTTAATGTTAATCTGATTTATTGGTGGAAAATGAGTTTATAATAGTAAGAGATAGAACATGAATACAGAGGTCAATGTTTGCAAGTGTCTTTCTTCTTACAAGTATTAATTTTATTAATTTTTTTATTTTATGTGTGTACGTGTATTGCCTGCATGTAGGTAACTGCACCCATGTTGTGCAATGCCCAAGGAGGTTAGAAGAGGCTGTCAGATCCCCTGGGACTGGAGTTATGGACAGTTGTTAGCTGCCACGTGGATTCTGGGATTTGAACCCAAGTCTTCTGCAAGAACAACCAGTGCTTTTAACCGCTGAGCCATCTTTCCAGCTCCCTTCTTACAAATATTGAATACAAAAAAAGAGAGGTAGAAAGACATTTGCCATATCAAATATTTAAGCATAGGTTCAGAAATTAATATGACTTGGTATTTTCTCAAAGTAGAGATTAAAGGAATATGCGTGACAGTATGTGTGACAAAGGAGGACTAAAAGACAGATGAATCTTTTAAGAAGGGTGAGATTATTAATTGTGTTATGTTGGTGAATTATTCTGCATTTGTGTGTGGGATTCTATTAGCACTCTCCTCTATAGTGTGTGTGTGTGTGTGTGTGTGTGTGTGTGTGCGTGTGTGTGTGTGTGTGTGTGTGTTCTAGTAGCACTCTCCTCTATTGTGAGGGGTTCTATTAGCACTTTCCTCTATTAAGCACTCAAAAATACACAGCAGATGAAATTGAAGGATAAAGTGGAGAAGAAAACAGCACAATTTAGTCTTTTGTGGGCAGTAAAGGATTTTGTAGGTTCAGCCCTCCATCAGATACAAATAAGATGACATGTTCAAAGAAAAACCAAAGTAAGAGCAAGCTCCCAAAGCTGAACCATGCTGACTACACATCCAACTTCAGCTTCATCTGTTTTTCTCCTTAAAGAAATCTACTGTAAAGATAGAATAATAAGAAATGTGAGCCTTCGTTTGACCAGGTCAAATAAAGAAAACAGAGAAGCACAACTCTGTAGTACATGAACTCTGAAAGAGAATTGATGTATGTTTAAAAGGAGTTCCTTCACATAGTTTTGTTAAGTTCTTAAAAATTCAAGATTATCCCCAATACCTGCAACCCCCAGCCTTAATCAAGTGGTAGATGACCAGTCTCAGAACTATTTGTCTCAATGGACCATTTACATTTAATTTTAAAAGACTGATTACTGATAATGAAGCACTGTAAAACTTTTCGAAGGAAAGAAGGATATTTTATGGACCATTTTTTTGTGTTGCAGTTTTAAGTTACTGGTTTTTAAAATAAGTACTTTGAAAATATTTTTATTGAATTTCTGTGTATTTCATACAGAACAACTCAATCAATCTTAACCATCTTTATACCCATTTCACTACTGGCACCCTCCCATTGTCCCCTCTCCCACTGGAATTCATAGATTCTGTCATTTGTGTTAAGGCCTATTGTATCAAATTAGTGTCCTCAGATGTCTCTCAGTACAAGTTCATCTACTGAGGTCTAGTCAGCCTATCTAGAGTCTCTTGATTTAGGAAGATCAGCTCTTCCTCACTCAGCAGTAATCAGTTGCCAATATTTCTTCAACTAAGATTGGGGTCAGCTATCCATTTCTGCATTTATATGTGGGATTTTGATTTCCTTGAGTTTTCATGGGTCCTGTGCCTGCTGAAACCATTGCTATAGGTTTGCATGAGGAGGGTCCCAGGAGCTTATAGGACTCAATTTCCATATGATCATGTACCTTCCTAGCTCTTACCATCTTTCTGCCCCACTATTTCTCAGTGGTTCCTGAGCCCTGGATGGGCATAGATTAATGTAGGAGTTATGTCTAAGGATCAGCATTCTGTAGATTCTTAGATTCTATGCTTTGGCCATTTGTGACCTTTTATGTTCCTGGCACTCTGTTTCATGAGGGGGCTTCATTAATGAGAATTGAGATATTCATTATTGTCTTCTTTATGCCTTGTTCTATGCTCCCTGAGCCTAAGTGCAGAGGTTGCATTATAGTTGTGCCACTAAGACTTGGACCAGTCACAAACAATGTCTGTGTGTGACCAGTTGTGGTACACTGTAATAGTCTCTGTCTGGTGCAAAAGAAGCTTCTTTGGTGAGTGGTGATACTTTGCATATAATAAGAAATTACATTAGTCTAGGGATATGACAGCCTTTGGATTTCAACTTACCCCACTCAGACTATCTAAGATCAAGAGAACAAATGATACCAAATGCTGCAGAGGATGTGGGGAAAGGGAGACTCTCAATAACTGTTGGTGGGGTTGAATACCTATGGAAAGCAGTGTGGGGAACTCTTTAAAAAAATCTAAAAATGAAACTAACATTGGACCCAGTTATACCACTCCTTTACATATACCCAAAGGACTTATCCATTGCAGAGACACTTGTGCATCCATGTTTGTTGCTGCTCTTTTCACAATAGCTAAGAGATGGAAGCAACCTAAATATCCCTCAACTGATGAGTGGATAATGAAAATGTGGTACATTTACACAATGGAGTTCTACTCAGCAATAAAGAAAGATGAAATCATGAAATTTTCAGGTAAATGGATGGAAATAGAAATTGTTAAATTAAAAGATGTAATACAGACTCAAAAGAAGAACAAATGATATTTGTTCTCCCTCATATGTGGATCCTAGCACCAAACCCTTGTACATAACTGATGTAACTATAGGAACCAGGATAATTGAAAGGAACCAGGGTGATAAAGGGAAAGAGGGAACCTGAGAGAGAACAGTAGGAGACAGGTGTTACTAAAGGAGAAATGGATAAAATGGGGGTATTTAAATGGGAGGGAAGAGGGAAGATTATACAAGGAACTTTGGCAATAAAGGGAAAGAAGGAGCTTAAGGGAGGTGGAACCACAGAAGACTGGTATTATCAAGGGAGAAATGGGTAAAATGGGAACACTTTAAATGGGGAAGTCATGGTGGAAGGGCTAGACATAGGAAGAGAGAAAGAGAGAGAGAGAGAGAGAGAGAGAGAAGAGTTAAATAATGCCTAGCTAGTACAAAAAAACAGAGGAAATCATATTAGTCCAACAACTTAATGACAAATTACACATACAGTATCTCTATATGAATCCATGTGTACTGCTAAAAGCTACATAACAAGAAACAGTGCCAGACAAGAGAAACCTTCCTTTGAGTTGTTGGCCATGGTAGCCCAAGAGACTCCCAAAATTACACAAGCTATTGCTACAGCCTTTGATTGCCTCCCAGAACTTGATGGTAAGACCCTATTGCTGAAGGACAGGATATACTTTGAACACAAGATTTGGAGCAATAGAGCTGGAACTGACCTGCAAGCCACTTCCCCTGAAGACTAGCTCTCATAGCTTTGGAAAGCACTATGCAAGATGCTAAGGGAGAACATCAAGCTATGGTCCAACACCAGCTTCAAGGTCAAATAACCTCATCAATGATCTGAACAGCATATGACACTTGTGTCAGGTGCACTTTTATCTTGGGGTCAATCAAAACTACCTAATTGGACTAAAAGCTAACTCAGTGGGAGGAAACTCATGTGTGGTGCTGTAAACACGTGGATGGAGAGGTCATAGATCTCAGAGAAAACCCCAAATCAATACTTTTTAATGGAAATAACCAAAAATCTTTCACAGAGTTTGAAACTCATTAAAAAAAAGTTTAATGAAAAAAATTTCAAGTAAAAATATTTGAACAGGGAACTCAAAATATATCAAGATTTGTTTTAATTTTTTTCAGTTTAGGATCTTTCCCTGGCTGGCCTGCAACTGGATATTTAACCTAGGTTTACCTTGAACTCACATAGATCTGCCTGCCTCCATTCTGGGGTTAAAAGCATAAGCCAGCACACCTAGGACCTCAAAGTTTTGAATTGTGGAAAACCTCTAAATTATATTTTTCCTTTTGATTTTTATAAATCAGGATCTCATTGTTCCCATGAGGATCTTATGTTGCCAGCTGGTTCCTGGACTCGCAATCCCTTATCTTCCCCACATCTGAAGTTATAGGCATGTGCCATGATGCCCAGCTCAAGCCATGTTCTGAACACTACACTGTTCATTATTGAACATTTTTACTCAAAAAAGTAAAATTTTAATATATCACGTATCTGTTGGAAAATCTAGATCCATTGTAATGTGCATAAGGTAAAACTGATCTTTGTGCAAGTGGAAACTTACTCCTTGCTCATTGTTGAATATGAGATTTGCAGTCCAAGTATCTTTACAGAACATAACACAAGGTTATATTCTTGATTAAATGCTCAGTTGAACATTTTTAATCACTTCCTAAACCAACATTTCCAAAATGTAGCTTGATTCCATTTGTGAATTATGAACTTTAGTAAAAAAAAATGGTTATTCTCAACCAGCACTTTAAAAAGAGAGCAAAAGAATAACACACACACACACACACACACACACACACACACACACACACCACTCAAATCTCCCAGTGTCACACTGTGAAATACATTTCTTATAATAAAATATTCTAAAATTAACTATCAAAGAATATCTACTGTCCTGTATGAGTGATTATTAACTTGTTTACAGCAATGTGTGGGGTGGAGAGTGTAGAGTCATGTAAATGTTCATAGGATTAATATGTAGAAGCTGGAGTTCATACAGTAAATGTGTTTTGTGATGGCAGAATCCTATACTGCAGTGCACATCTTGGTTCCAGCACTGACTTAAAGCAAAGCACATGTTGCCCCTGTCCAGACCAAGCTTTTTGCATGTAAGAAGACTAAAAAGGAGAAGTGCTAACAGTTTATAGCTACTGCCACAGAGATGACATCTGCCTGAGACTTGCTGGGCATTTTATTTGCTCAAGTCTTTGGTGTACACTTTGGGGCAGTGGTTTGAGGCCCTTAAATGCTCTTTCCCTTTTTATATCCTCTGAAGAGGACAAAATGAATCATAATTCCAGTTTTATAGAGTGAGAATAGCTTTGGTTTTAAAGCTCTTTTCAAAGAGCTTTTTTAAAATAAGGGCTTTGCTATTTCAGGCATTGGGAACTTTTGTCAAAATGCCAGAATCCTATACAGACTGTCCCATTACTTGGATCAGTTAGGTGGCTTTTGTCTGAATTCCAGAATAACAGGCAGTGCACAAACCATAGTGATAAACTGTAGGTGGGTAAAACGTGGCTTGGTATTGGGTGACCTTGGATAGTCTAGTCTCCCTGTGCCTCAGTTATTTCATTGGAAAAATAGTGATATTGATAATAAACACCCTGGAAGGGTATTATGAAAATA
>NW_008331125.1:2096495-2106261 GCF_000622305.1 Nannospalax galili | reverse complement strand
ACACACACACACACACACACACACACACACACATATATATATATATAATATCAATATATTCATGTGTATATTACACGGATGTTTACAATGTAGGAACATATATACATATACATACATACATACACATACACTTAGGGTTAGGTTATCAATATTATCTTTGGCTGATAAGATAAAATATTATTTCAAAGTCTGTGTGACTAGGAATCAAACTTTTCTAGTATTTCCCTAACAATTTTTAATATTTAAGTTCTATTTTATTTTAATATGAATCCATAAAGTTTAATTCATTTTCACAAGAATAACATCTCCAACTACTAATATGAATCCATAAAAAGAAATATTAATATTTGCTTCATCAACTATATTAAAACACATAACCCTTCCAATGGAATGACTCATTGCCTACTCCATCATGATAAAACTGTGCTAAGTAGTTAAGAATTTACTCTAAGGCAGGTATTATGTCAAAAGTTTGAAATTGATCATTTTACTTAATATTTATAAAAATTCACATTATCTTTTCATTTTTATTTTATGGAGAGATGCTCTAAATATCAATTTCATTTTACTTTCATAACATTCAAGGGTAGCTAAAATCATCCTTACTTAGATCATTCAGCAAATGAACCAACTAAACTGGGTTCATTTCAGCCTTGGTTCTAGGACTTCCTGATTTTTCCTCACCAACATCATATCATCATTAAAACTGTTCCCCACTAGCATTGGTCCATGGCTTCCAAGAGACAGGCTTAGAAACAATGTATATTGAAAGATTTTTTTTTCAATTGAGTGGAATAGAAAGCTTTTGTATTATACTTCATCACTGAGACCAAACACCTAATGAAACAACTTTCAAGGAGAAAAAAAATGTTCTATTTCACAGTTCTAGAGACTTCTGTCTATGGCTGTTTGGCCCCATGTGCTTTGATAAAGTGTCATGGTGGTGAGAGTGTATAGCTGAGAAGCTTTTTGGGTTTTGTTTGTTTAGTTGGTTTTGGTCTTTTTGAGACGGGGTCTCCCTGTAGCCCCAGCTGGACTGGAACTCACTATGTAGACCAGGCTGGCCTTGAATTCACAGAGATCTGCCTGCCTCTGCCTCTGGAGTGCTAGGACTCCATGCTCCATCATGCCTGGCCCTGGGAATCTTTTTTATGATGGAAAGGAAGCACAGTAAAAGCAGGAATGCTGGTACCCAGCTGGCTTCCAGCTTTTCCCACTTTAATTTTGTCTAAACTCAAAGCCCATGAAATCATACTGCTCACATTGAAGTGGGTCTTCCTCTGCAGTCAATCCTCCTTGAAAATACCCTCTCAGATACACCCAGAGTGCCTCACCAACCCTCTAGACGCTTCTTAATCCATTAAAGTTAGCAATGAAAATTAACCACTGTCGCAGCCATTACTTTTGTTAAGTGGAGTGTAAGCAATGGACAGGGTTGACCAAACGGTTAATTCATGCAGGCGAAGAAGTCTGCTTTCCAAGTTGTCTTTGTATGCAGTTGGAAGGTACACAGGCAGACTGCTGGAAGTTAGGTAATGATGTAGGGCACAGAGAGAGAGGGGCTAGAAATGTAGGAAGGAGAGAAGTACTTCACTAGGGCACAACTCAGAATACGCTACTTACATCGTGTAACTGATACAAGGGAAAATGGCGTCCCCTTTCAGGGAATGGACTCAAATGGAAGCTTTAGGGTAATCTTACTAGAATTTAAAGAAAAAATCCTTAAGTCAAGCAGACTGCAAATCTCAGAAGCTTCCCTGAAAAGGAAAATGTATAGGAGAAGGAATAAACGTCATAAAGCCAGGCTCGTTTAGGGCTTACATGGAAGTCAGACACATGACGGACTAGCAGCCACATAGTCAGAAGAGGAAGGGATCTTTAAAGAAAAGTAAAGAAACCAAAAATGTTGGAGTAGTTCAAAATATTAGGGAAATCGTGATTAGAAAAGAAATATAAAGAAGAAAAGGGTGTGTGGGGGGGCTTTATACTTTTCTGATGAATTCAAAAAAGCAGGTAGACTTACAGAAAGCTACTTATCTATGGTCTAATCCATAAGCACTTCATTAAGAGGCAGGGATTCTGGGCAGGAAAAGATCACCGTCTCATTAACACACTGTGTATTCTGTCCATCTCTTTAGCAGGACTTAAGGTGAAGCTGCCTTCATAGGGATAGCTCTGTGATGAGGTGACTAATTTGGCAAAAAATGGAAAGACTTCACCAGGCCAGAGCTTCTTATTCTCTTGACCAGTTTTCTCTTAAGGGACTTTTTCTACTATAACATAACCTGCATGCCTGAAAGAAATTAGAACATTCTAAAGCTATGTTTTGTCTCTTTGGTAATTGGAATGTGAAACATGGTACTCCAGGAATTGTAATCTTCCACAATTTTATGCTGAGAGAAGAAAAGGGAAGTCTGGTGCTGATAGGAGGAGGAGCTGATTTCTCAAGAAAGAAATTTCACAGTTCTGACAAATTGTCAGACCATTCTACAGGGTGAGGCTAAAGCCCAAACTATGATGGGATAATGACGGGAAGGATCAGACCTTGGCTGGCCTTCTACTAAACCTTAACCTGAGGTCAGGACCCTGACAATGGACTGAGTTTGGGGAGGGAGTCCACTGGACCTATTTGTTCCCCTTCATGATGGGATCATACTGAATAAATATTCTTTTTATGCTTTTCAGTATTAGTTTGGCTATTTTAATTGGCTTATCAAAGATGGGTGGTCTAGCTTGTTGGGGTTGGCAGGGGCACATACTTTGATTCTAAAACTGATAATAATGATGGTTTATGCATCTGGGTTTGAGAAGTGGAAGCCCCAGCAGAAATACCAATGGGTTTACAGGGGAAGTTGTTCTTTCAAGGGAGGCAGGGCATAGTGCCTGGAATTTGGCACTGGTTTTTCATACCAGTGTATCCGAACTGATTCAATTACTACTAATAGCAAATCTGTTTGCATTTTAGTTATGACTTGCTGGTCATTGTTCTAAGAAATGTATACATTTAAGCACATTTAAATTCAACAAAGGCTCCAAGAGTAAAATAGTATTCTATTACCATTTTAAAGATGAGGCAATTGAGGTGCAGAAAAGGTTAAGCAATACTCCCCAAAACAAGCAAATATGGAGTTTGCACCCAGACCCTCAAACTGCAGAATCCTGCAGAAAAACTAAAGCATAATTCTGTCTCACCAGCACAGCCAGCTGCTACTTTAGCCAGATGCAGATCTCCTCTAGTTTCACCATGGGTAGGCAGAGGTGAAAGAGACTTCACTTCATTGTCAATTTAGATAAGTAGAGGTAGAAGTGCTGCTTCTGTGAAGGATGTGGAAATATGAGGCTCATTCTCTCATATGTCTGAAAGCTCCCAACAGGTAGCTCCTTCAGCTAAGAAGTCCAAGAAACAAAAACAGCTTTTATTACATATCATAATGTGACACTTTGGTGCATAAGGATGGATTAAGCAATTAACACCAACTCTCCTAGAATGATGAATACCTCGTTTTCAGTCTAAAACTAGCTCCACATGCTTCATAATCTTCTCAAATTCTAATTTTGTCAGATGAATAGTCAAGCCCCATAAACCTTGATTGGCTCTATTTACCAGTGGGTTTAACTGCATGCACAAGAAGGCCACTTACAGCATCAGAGCAAGTAAGCAGCTAATTACACGTGTAAGTCACTAACAAGAACACAGAGTGAAGAAGCACAGGAAGACATGAAGCCCGTCTAAAAGGAAGCGTTCGCCCTGAGAGCTGGGACTTCATCTGGCTCAGCGGCAGTCATGAGCCTTTAAATATTTAATCAAAGTGTCCTCGGCTACTCCAAAGCTTATTATTTTATGTTGGTTTTATCTTTTATGTCAAGAAAGCAAAAGACAGTGCTTGATTCTTTTAATCTAAGTGCAAAACAGGCAAAACTAAATTGTTGGAAGGTGGAATAATTATTCACTACAAGTACAGCAAAACCTCTATAATGCTGGCTATCTTCAGGATCTGAGTCTGGTAGCTGGCCCTGTACCTATACTCAGTTTGTCAAAGTGTATCAAGATATCTGTGCTTGTAGTTATGTATAATGTACTTCACTTATATATAAAGAGAAACACAAAGTTTTATTGCTTACTGTTAAGGGTGAGAGTAAATTCAGGTTGCATAGGTTAAAGTCATGTTCATAATAATACTACCTGTTGAAGGAATTTCTGTAGATAGTAATGGCAGCTAGTTTGTGAACTGAGCATCATTTACTCAAATCCCAGAAAGATGGAACAAAATGTCCAAACACTGGAGCTGTGCTAGATATTGACACAAGGATACTGTGCTATCTATGAGAGTGCAGGAGCTGTTCTTGGATCAGAGGTACTTAGCTTGAGAAGCTAGGAGAGTCCCAGAAGCCCAACTGTCACCAAAGCTACCTCAAGACAGAGGCTTTTGGTTCTTGTCTCCTAAATTTGAAGAAGGAAATTCACACACCACAATGGGTGAATTTTAGGAAGAAATATTTTTTATAGGGTGCTTAAGAGAGAGAATAAGGCAGAGCTCCTGCACAGTAGGAGGGGACTCAGGGTGGGATTCCATTGAGCCTTATTGCTTGGGAGTTAACAAGGGTAATGGAGGAAGGACGGAGGGGGAGATGAGGTGTTCAGTTCAATTCCCATTCCAGGTGTCCAGGTTCATCTATGTGGTGGTCCAGTTTTCAGTATGGTTTCTAGAAACAGGATACTCTTTTTGGGGAAAGAGATAAGAAAGAAACTGGTCACTTTTCTTTGAGAGGTATTTTTACCTAAACTGCCTATGCAGCTTCTACCACCTGTTCTCGTCATTCCCTTCTCTGAAGAGGTAACCCTAACTGTCTAACTGCCATTAGGGGGTTGACCACTCCAACTTCATCTACCTGAGTGGGGGTGTCAGGTGTGGCAGTCAGGGTACCCCTCCAGTGGGTCTATCGAAAGCGCACCAATGGCTTTATTGGAAAAATACCAGGTATGATGCAAGAAAAATCTCTGGTTCTTGTTATGGGATGTGGGAAAAAAATAGTAAAAACAAGAGGAATTAAGAGGAGTAGGCCAGGGTGTTTTTAGGGCTCCCATTCTTGTAGAATCTTGTGTCTTGGAGGGTAGTCAAGAGGGACCATATAAATAGAGTTAGAATGTCACAGGGTCTTCTGAGTGTAGAGTGACTGTTAGCAAGAGCAAATGAAGATGAAACAGTAGTTGAAGACACAAGGTCCAAAGATGAATAGAATTACTATTAAGATTATCACAAGCGTAACTCCATTTCACCATGTGGATCCAGAACTCCTTTTTCAGAACTGTTCACCAATTGGCATGATACTGTCTGACATGGCCTGAATCTGGTTTTTTAGATCTTGTAAAGCAGCTGTGACATTAGTAGAATTATAAGGAATATATAGATAACATTTAACCTTGATAACTGCACAAGTGTCCTCTTGCACTGCTATGAGGATATTTAAAATCAGGCAGTTTTGCATAATCAACTTTCTCATCATTTGTTACTATCACGTGCACATTCTCAGGCCCATACAAGGAAGAAATTTTCATCTTGGGTGTAGGCAGGCAGAAACATAATGCTAGCCAGTATTAAGAACAGAAATTAAGGCATATCTTATGAGAGATAAGAAAACAGACTAATTTATCTTTCCTTTTAAAGGGGTATTTGAATTCCTTAATGGACTGATAGGAGTGTTTGTCTGTGACTAGCTTGTTTGCCTCTTCCCCTAGTCTTTCTTACTCTGGCCTTCAGAGTTTGACTTGAGAGTAATGAATCTAGAATTCAGTTCTAGGCATTTTGACAGCTGTTTGAGTAACTAGAATCACAGTGTGAGTTCCCTCCAAAATAGCCTCTAGAGAGGGAGAGAGAAGAAACAGCCATCATTTAATTTTTAGATTAAAACAATAGTTGGCCTGTCTCTCTTGGCTGCAGGTAAGTGTTAAAGTGTTGAATTGGGTCAAGATCTGAAATCTTGTGTCTGGGTATATGTTTTTCATCAAGAAGGAAACAATTAGTGAGAAGTAATTGCCTAAATAATATTTCATATGGATTTAAACTAAAGTTTGGAAAGTACAATCCCTTGAACTATTAAATAATCATACCAATTACTTTTGGGGGGGCTGGAGAGATGGCTCAGAGGTTAAGAGCACTGACTGCTCTTGCAGAGGACTTGTTGGGTTAAATCCCCAGCACCCACATCCCACATGGTGGCAGTGAACTGTCCTTAAGTCCAGTTCCAGGGTATTTGACACCCTCTTCTGACCTCTGCAGCATTGCACAGCATGGGTATACTCACATACATGTATGCAATACACATAAAATTAAAAAAATAATAAAAATGATTATACCAACTACTTTAATCTTTGGTTAGGCTTTCCTGTTGGGTGTTTAAGAGAATATGGTTGGCCCCAAATTAAACATTTTTCCTTTTACTGTCAAGGTCAGTTGAGGATCTTATCCTCAGGAGTCGCTTGGGCTTGGGAGGAGCCTCTTGCTCTTTTAGTTTTCCCTTTACCAGTTCCATCTCTGAGGAAAGTCAAAAGACTTGCTTGACTGTGACTTCACTTCAGAGTATTGGGAAAATTTTTCCACTGTATTGGTCCTCATTTTTGTATACTGGACATTGGTTCAAGGTCATCAGATGGGAACTCCATGGCTTCCCTGGTCAAGAGGCCAGGTGATTCATGACATTCAGAGGACATTTTGAGAGATGTCCCAAAATTCGTTGGAAGGTAATTGACATGGGGCAAAATACTGTCCCTTTAAGTTCCACTGACCACATTAGTATAGGACTCCACACATGGTTATTTAATAGCCAGGCCAGTTATATCAGTCGGTTACTTTAATGTACTGTGTAATATTTAGTTAAAATGAGCAAAATTCAAATGTTCTTAAATAAGCCTTGGTTAGACATCTGTTCTTTGAGCTCTTATAATTGTTAACAAGAATAGATCAACAGTTCCCTTAATTTAAGTTGACATTTGCTTTAGTAGTTTTGATATTATCTCTATATTATCTCTAAATCTCATCCTTCACATACCTTAAGAAACTCAGTCCTTCATAACTTTAAATCTTCTTACTCATTTTGCAAACATCCAGCCATCTTATTCATACATAAATCTTTCCTTATAAAAAAAATGTTTCCGTGTCCTTAACCTTTTAACATATTCTTTTATTTTCTTGTTTCCTTTTTGTTTGCTTCTTTGTTTTAGAGACAGGTTCTCCCTGTATCCCCAGCTGACCTGTAACTCACCATGTAGACCAGGCTGACCTCCATCTTACAGAAATTCTCCTGTCTCTGCCTCCTGAGTGCTGGGATTAAAGGGGCGAACCACCATACCTAGCTTTGTTTCCTTTCTCAATGCCATGAGACATAATAAAATAAACTTGCCATCTGTTGTGAGAATTTTCTACCTGGGGATACTAAGTAATGTTTACTCCTTTCCTAAGTTTTGGGTGACAGAACTCTCTAACCCTTGCTTTAACTCACTGCATTCCTGGGCAGCTCTGCGTGCATGGGTCAGAATGCCCAAGGCTATTACTTTTTGCTCTGACACATTAAGATTTTCCAATGGCAAGGCTCAAAGTAGGGTCTCCAACGGAGTCTGTTTTAACTGATTAGGCCCAACTATGATAAGAAGCAATAAATATTGAGGATCCTTTCATGACCATTCAGCAGCACAGAGCAACAGTTTAATATCACATCTATTTTGCTTTCTTTTTCATGCGTCCCTAATCTTGTTTCATTAATTACTAATGTTGCCTAGAGTACTCATTAAATAAGCAATACATTTTCAGTTTGTTCTGAAGCTAAAATGGAGATGTGAAATTGTTTCTATATAGCTCTTGGGAAGACCTAATTGACACAGGCAGGACTATTAATCTGTTTATATTGTTGGCAAATGGATTGTTTTCTGCCTGTAAGGTTACTGAGCCCTGATAGATGCTGCTTCTTTCAGAAGGTTGGCACACAAAGAATTTACCAATTTCTTTTTTGAGAACAGGTAGAAAAACCTCACTAAATTCCTTCCCATTTCCCTTCCAATAAAATTTGGGAAAAATTAACTTTAATATGTTTGTAAAATCAAATTTAAAGGAAGGACAAATTGGCTGAATGCAAAGTATGTTTCTCAACAAATCTGCCTAAGGCAACCTGCAGGGCAGCACACGATACAAATGAAAGATGCTTTATGAAGAGGGTTTCTTGTTCACCAATTTATTAGCCAGCAATAGCAAGAATACTATAATAATCTGTCAACAAAAAGTAATGTTTTCTGTCTTAAAATATTTTGATGAACTAGTTTGTGTTAAATATTATGTAAAAACAGCCACGTAATGAAGTTATAGTTAACAGAAGGAAATAGCAGTGATTAGATTCATTAGGTTTGGAAAAAAAAATCTGGATTCAAGGACCAAAGGAGATTTAAAAAGTATAAAAGGGAAGTAATTGTGTAACTTGGAAAGAAAGATCAAAAACTGCTATTATTAATTTAGGTCACATTCAACGGAAAAGAAAGACTTGAATCTAGGAGAATGTACCTAAGTCTTGGTCTCCAAAAAATTATCTATTTATGGGGATGGGGGTAATATGTATACATGCAGGCCTATGTGCACCTGAGTGTTTAAAGTCCCTGGGTGTCAAGAGGAGGATAAACTAAGTGGAAGATAGAGTAAGGATAATGGTACAAATATATGTATTAAGAATGATAATCAGAAAGGAGAAAATGAGCTTATAAGCTTGGTCTTCTTATGTAGGAGTGATTTTCAAAATATGGACATACTCTGAACAGATGACTTTTACTCAACTTTGCAAACAAAAAGTTACTCTTAGTTTATTTATATTGGAGACAAACACACTGAGCCTTGGGCTCCTCTTATACCTGGGCATATATCACTAATCTCTCATGATCCTTCCTTGTCCTAGACTCAAAACATGTATGAGCATGCGTATGTGGGGGGCTGTTTTGCCTATTCCTTGGAAGCAGATAATACATGGAATTAAACTGATAAATCTGTACTTGTGTGTGTTCTAGGTCAGCAGGGGTCAGAAGGGATTAATCTTTTGATAAGATAGTTGTGATTTTACTTCCCTATTTCATGCTGGATATACTATTTCAGTAAAAGAAAGAGCCCTTATTCTAGAGTATAGTTCTGTGAGAATTCTGAAGGAATTCTCAAAATAGTTATGGTCCCTTTTTGCTGAAATGAATGCTTCCAGTCAGACTCTTTCATTCAAACATCACCATAATATAGCATCTCATAGTAACTGCTACATTCTTATTTGTAAAGTCTTGTGTATTTTACATTCATTTTCTGAATCTAAGTTATACTCATTGTATATTTATTTCAAAAATATGTGGAATAACTGTATAATGAAGACACACCTTATTCAGTAATTTGGGTGATATTTCTCAAAAATCTCTCTATGTGTCTGTGTGTGTAGAGTAAAAACTATACTTGAGGTTTTTCACTTTAACTTATCATAGACATGACATTGAAAATCGCTTTCTCCATGGGCATTTGTTGATCTAGAATCAAAACATGACATTTAAAAAAATCTTTCTCTCATCACATATAGGGATAGAGGGAAATATACCAACTCCAATTTAGTAAAATTCAATTTTGGGCATATTAAAAAGTCTTCTGCTTAAGAGAAAAATGATACAGCATTATATAGTGAACATATATATGAATATTTGTGAATTTTCTTCCCTACATAATAATCTTTAAGAATGTTTATCAGATGAATCATTATTTGG
>NW_008331125.1:2077552-2096474 GCF_000622305.1 Nannospalax galili | reverse complement strand
ATAATAGAAAATAAAATACTTTTTAATTTTTATGCAAAAAGGTAAGTCATATGGACCACTTTGCAGTTGCTATCTTAAGTTTTAACAAGGAAAAAAGTGTTTGCAGTACAAAGGGCTTTTGCTATGCCAATAAAGATGTCATGCATATTACAAAATTTTCAAGGCCATGTTCATACAGCAGGTTTTAAAATCTAAATCCTTTTTCTGTGCTATTATGGAAAAGAACACACTTCTGCAGCTCTTTGACTAATTCAGACAAGGACCTACTTTATAACTTGAAGCTTGAGGATTGCTAATTCTTGTCTTTACTGACAAATATATCTGCTAATTATATTAATATTTTTTCAAATCTATGTTATTTACTTTGCTGATGACATCCTGAAGAGCACTTGCTTCTTTAATGACAGCCCTGAGAGCATTTAGCAAGTACTTAATGATTTCATTCCATTCATATAGTGCAATTTTAACAGAAAGTTATAAGAATACACTTAGCTAAACAAACCAAAAGAAAGAGAATACTCACATTCATGACAGATGAAAAAGGGTGTATTATAGCAGATAGTACTGAAATCCACATAGTCATTATGGATTATTTTAAAAGTTATACCATAGTAAAGTGGAAAAATATAGAAAAATGGAAAAATTTCTAGAAATATGTGACCTATCAAAATTGAATCCAATGATCTAGAATAATTCTAAAGCAATCAATAACAGGCACGAAGACTGAAGGAGTAACAGAGTTCTTCAGACTGTAATTGCTTTTGTGTCAACTTTATTAAGTTTTATTTTTAATACATTTGTCTATTTCATGTTTCCAGTTATTTTGTTATAAACTGTATAGAACTGTTTAACCTTTTAGTGCCTGAAGAATCCACAGAGAGAATTCATCTTCCCTGCCTGACACTGACAACTTGTACCTTTTGTTCTCTGATAATTCTAGCCAACAATTCAGCAATTTTATTCATTCTTTGACTTTATTAATTTTATCTGCTCTTAATTTTCTTTGGTGTTACTTGCTTACCTCTTATTTTCACCTAGATTGAGCTTACTTTGCTTTTGTCTTTATAACTTTATAAGTTAGAGTCCTTAGGCCATTAATTTTAGGTCTGTGTCTTTGGCATACGTATTCACAATTCTGTACTTTCCTTTAACACTGCTTTAGTTGCACTTCTACTTCATCTATATCAAAGGATTATTTATAAATGCCTTATTTAATTTTCTTTATAATTATTTTTTTATTAATTACTTATAATAAATGGTTTTAACTTAATTCCAGTTCTTGAAAACATGCTGTGTATGATTTTAATATATTTATATTTTTTGTAGCTCAACACATATTTATCAGTTTTAATTTTTGTTCATCTAATTATTTGAAATTTAAAGTTAATTCACAGCCATAATTTTCTTTATGTTTGACACCAACATCAGTATGCACATCTATAGCAAAAATTCACTGTATGAATATCTATAGCAAATAATCACTGTTTCATTAATTACATACCAAGACTTCAAAAAGTCATGAATGTCATATACAACTTAAGAATCAAGTTCCGGGGGCCTGGAGAGTTGGCCCAGCAATTAAAAGCACTGGCTCTTCTTGCAGAAGACCCGGTTTGAATACCAGCACCCACATGGTGGCTATCAACCATCTATAATTCCAGTACCAGGGAATTCAATGCCCTCTTCCAAAGCCTATTCTTTCTTCTTCTTTGATTTATTTTTTTATGGGACTTTTGGCTACTCTAACATTCTCCCCTCTGAAGAGGTAACACTAAAATCTTTTACAAATTAGAGAAAGGTTCCCAAATATTTTCGACATTTTTGGCCTTTGGAACGGAGTAGGTTGCTAAGAGGCCCAAGGACATTGTGAGTTTTAGCCAAGAAACTGGCTATTTTGGGGGGGGGGCATATTTCAACCCTAACTGCCTGGCCAATTCCTACCTCCTATTCTTATCACACCTTCCTCTGAACAGGTTGCCCAAATTGTCAATAGGGAATCTGGATGCAGACCACTCTGGCTTCTTCCATGCTGAACAGGGACGCAGGGTGAGGCAATTGGAGTACTCCTTCAGTGAGTCTATCTAAAAGATTCCCAAACTGCACAACTGTTATCATGAGGAGAAAAACAAAGTCTTTGAATCATGAATAGGAGATGTGAAGGAGAAGTAAAGGCAAGAGTAATTAGCATCACAAGTTCTAGATAGGGAACTAGAAAAAAATCAGAACGGGAATTTTCAAATGTTCATATGCGAATTCACTGGAATTTCTTGACAAGGGCTTCCAAAAAGCATCCCTGTATTGGGTTCCTCCTCATTTTTCCTTTGTCTTCCAAGGCTGGACTCTAGACTGATGGATTCAGGATTTGCTTTCAGGTATTTTGAAAGCTGTTGGAGTGGTTAGAATCAGTGTCAGTGCCATCTCAATGGCTTGTAGATAGGGGAGTGTCCCCCAAACTGCCTGTTTCCTCCAAGGGGCAGGGCCTGCTGCAGAGAATTGACTGAGGAGGGGTTTTCTGCATCATCTTGGGACAGAGGCCATGAGCTGCCAGGGACACAGAGCAGCAGGAGTGGAGAAAAAGATGGCCGCAGCATTTGAGACAGGGCATTTACCTGCCTGGGGTGAGACTGCGGGCCCAAGATGTCTGGAGACTGTGGGCAGGCCTGGAAGAGAATTGGAACTGCCCGCTGAGCAGCACGCAGAGCTGGGTGCGGTGTGTGGTTTTTTTGTAAGTTCCCCCGTTTACCGCCTCCCTACCCAAGGGCATAAACCATAATAAATTCACATAAAAATATGTTATATCGTTTGTCAGATCACACAGGTGACCCAGAAAGAACTCTACTGACAGGGAGGAAACAAATTTATCCATCATTTTAGAACAATAGTTGGTTGTCTCCCTTAGCTACAGGTGGACACTACAGTATTGGAGACCAAGAGAACGGCATATTATTATTGTTTTAATTATTTAGTTCATAGCCAAATGATTAGAAGAGGCATTTCATTAAAACAGCTTTGACATATTCAATAACAATTTCCAGAGCAAAGATACATCTCTTTCAAAAATGTCTGTAAATTTTTTGGTTCACAATTAATACAGTTATACAATATTGAACTCAGTATAAACCCTGTAAGACATAAAATTAAATGATTTTTTTAACCTTTAAAGAAGATCTTCATTTCATTTTAAAATATGCTTTTTCCTACTTTTTAATGCTACTAACACTTAGATATTTGCACATATGTCTTTAATCTCTATGTATTTGAATATTACTAGTTAAGCCTAATGTTTGGGAAGTTTAATCCCTTGAACTCTTAAAGAAGTATACTGACAACTTTACTCTTTGGTTATATTTTCCTTTTTGGGTGTTTAAGACCATACAGCTTGCCCAAATAAATCAATTTATTTTTACACTTAAGGTCATTTGAGGATCTCTTACTCAGAGGTCACAGGGGCTTGGGAGGAGCTCCTGGCTCCTTTCTTTTACCAATTCCATCTATGTGAAGATAAGTCAAAGGTCCTGCTTGACGATGTCTGGCTTCACTTGGAAGCATGAATGAGATGTTTCTTCTGAGTTGACCCTCCTCTTTGTAGATTGGACACTGGTTCAAGTCCGCCTTATGGGGACTCCATGGCCTCTCTGAACAAAAGGACAGGTGACTCACCACAGTTATAGGACATTTTGAGAGATGCTCCATAGTCCCTTGGAACTTAGTGGACCTTGAAGGGCAAGGGACAAAAACTGTCCTTTAAGTCCCTCTGACCACAATAGTATAGGCCTCAAATTATGGCTTTTAAACATCCAATTAGGTTTTTTCCACCAGTCTGGTACTTTAAATTATCATGTGCTATGTAGATAAGACTTGGGTAAAGAAGCAACTTTGACTAGATATATATTTTGTTCCTTAAACTACTTGACTAAATTATGACCATAGACATTTTAAGATTATGTGTATATTATCTTAATTTCATCCTTTATATATCATAACAAACGTAATCAGACCTTCATCACTTGCTTAGGCTTTCTCATTTTTTCTATTTTGGACAATGTCTCCATTCCCATATTCTTTTAACTTCCTTTACATTTTTTTTAAATAATTATGAGACATAATAGCATTAACAAATAAGTTTTCTATCTGTTGTGAGACTTCTTCTCCTGGGATGCTAAGCAATGCTTATTCGCTTTCAAGGTTCTAGTGTCAAGCCAAGTTTTGATTAAAGTTTTACTGGGGAACCAATGAATTTATTGAGCTTTATTGAGTTTACTTACTGAGATAACTGAGGGGTTGCTGAGGGTATGCACACTGGAAAGCCTTTACCCAGTATGGGTAACACCTTTTCTTCCTAGCTTTCCCCAGATTGTATACTTTAGCCCTTCCCAAATCCAAGAGGCCATGTGCTATCGGGGCCAAATTACATACAGTTGGCTGGGAGGAGTGGCTGGATAATGCAGTGAGGGTTCAATGACCTTGCTTGGCCCTCCTTTCATGAATGAACAAAACTGTCATCAAGCCCAATTGTGACGATATTTAGCGATCAGACTCACCTGAAATCATGATGGTGGTAGTTATTTCATGCAGAAGGGACCGCTGTATAGCATCATCTTATTAAAAGGACCTGGAATTTAAAAGGATTTGGTGCTAGGATCCACATATGAAGGAAAACATATGTTGTTTGTTTTTCTGAGTCTGTGTTACTTCATTTGGTATAACAGTTTCTAGATCCATCCATTTTTACCTGAAAATTTTATTATTTCATCTTTCTTTACTGGTGAATAGAACTCCATTGTGTAAATATACCACATTTTAGTTAAGAATTCACCAGTTTAGGTTGCTTCCATCTCTTAGCTATTGTGAAAAGAGCAGCAACAAACATGGTTGTACAAGTGTCTCTACAATGGGATGAGTCCTTTGGGTATATGCCAAGGAGTGGAAATTCTCCCAGCATTGCTCTTTGTGCTCAGGTTTTGCCCGGGATCTTTTGTGCTTCCATATGAATTTAAGGATTTTTTTTTCCTAATCCTGTGAAGGAACATATACTTTTGTTTTTGTTTTTGTTTTCTTTGCTACAACTTTATTTCAGGTATAGAACATTACACCGGAATGTGCTTCTGTTGGGTCCCTCACATTCCATCCACTTCCTCCAGGATAACTTAAGCCTTGCTTTACTGTTATTTCTGTCTGTTTTTACACATTGAATACATATGCATAATATCTATAAATAACATGTTAATTTTGCATGCTTTTTTTAAAAATAAATAATTTATTAAGAATTTCACACATGTGTATAAGGTGTTTTGATCAAATCCATGCCCACTCCCTTCCTTCTAACTCCTCCCATATCTCCCCGTCACTTGTTTCTTATAACTTCAGGTACTCTTTCTTCTTCTTTGATTTATTTATTTTTATTAGGCTTTAGGTTACTCTAACATTCATACACTTTTTAAGGAATACATTTATTCTGACAAGAATTAAGATTACAAGGAATATTTTAGTTGTGGAGCATTACTTTTGCATAAGTTTTTATTGATGATTGAAATGAGTTATCACAAATAACATGTAACGATAGCCTCTACAATTTTAAACTGACTTCTCTCTGTTCCATCAAAGCCCACATTTTTGTGTGCAGAGCATCAGAGCATACATACAAATTCTATATTTCTTCAGTTAATGTCATATATGTGTTCATAATATTAGTTTCTCAGCATAATCCTATTGTTCCAAGAATCAATTATATAAATGACACACATTGTATAATGAAAGTAGTCATTTGGACAAAAACATTTTGCACACAATTTCCAGATCCTTAAAACTTTTTATTCTGAATGTGGAAGGACTTCCATTACTGAATGTAAAGGTGGTTAAAAACAAAAAGGGAAGGCAGTTTAAGTTTTGTTATCTCCCACTGAATTTCTAAAACATTTATAAATTCTTTAAGGTAAGAGTGATATGGAACAGAATTCAAGGATGTTCATCTTTTCTTAACTTTGAATTGTCAGTTGTCTTTTATTATTGCATTCAATCTTAGTCTAATACAAGAATGAATTAGTAGGTATTCATTTTAATTTAATAAACTAATAAGCTGAGATGAATAATGTAATAACATTGGGGCTAAATGAATGAATGAATCAAAGGCATTTCGGAAAATACTTCCAATTAATAAGTGAATAATTTATGTTTAATATTACTTATCAAAGATATGTAAATTAATAATGGTATTTTATATAATATGAACTTCAAAATATTATTGCAAAAATGTCCAATACCGGCAAAAATGTGGTAAATTTATATTCACTTTTATTTCCTTGCCCCTATATAAACTAGAATTCAAAAAAAAGTTTCAATGTAGCTTATCAAAGGGTGTTTATCAGAAGGTGTCAGATATATCCAAGATATCAAGGGTATGGTACAGGATGCCAGTAGGTGATACTGAAATGCATAAAAACTTAGAATAGTGTATATAGTAATCAGAGAAAGTTATCAAAGTAAAGAAGTGGGAAAAACAGTACAAACACACAAAATTATTCAGCCTGGTTGCTACCAAATATTAAAACATGAGACTATTACTCCTCTCCAAAGTATGTGATTTTTAATCCAGTTTGACCTGATCTGTGGAACTTGAACTTGGAAACTAAGGGGCTGATGCCCTTTTCTCTTGCCTTTGATTTGCATGGCCATGCCTGATTCCATGCCCAATTGCCAGCTGAAATCTTGAAGATCTCTTTCTGGTTCTCTTTCTCTTCTCTTTTCTTCTCCTTCTCCCTGCATGTTAGATTTCAAGATTACTGCTTCCATGTAAATTCACAGATGCTGAAGGTATTCTAATCACAAAGCCATGTCTTCGCATTCAATGGGAATCATAGTCCTTGTCCTTAGATAACTCCAGCAGGAACTAGGAGAAGTTGAGAGGCTGCAGAGTCTGAGGTTTTCCCTGAGCATTTCAATGTTACCTTTACAACAATTTCCAGAAGAGTTCTGGGAAGTCTACAGTGAGGTATATGATCAGTTCAAAAGGCTACTTTATAAATAATGATGGCTTAAGAAGGGTACAGCCTGCAATTTATTTTCTAAACACTCTTATCTACAGCAAGACCCATGCATGTTAAACTATCTCAGACTCTCATCAGATAACACTGGTGAGTATTATAAAAGGGAGATAAATCTGAAAATGAAAGCACTCATCAGTTGGATCCAGCTACTTTTCTCATTTATATAATACTCTCCTCTGATGTAGAGATGACTGAGGGTTAAAGAAATGAAAAGTTTTTATCCTCCATGTTTTATACTATTTCCAATTAAAGTATGATATCAAATCATTAAACATAAATTACATGAAATCCAATTGTGCTTTGACTACTTGAGTTTGCATGTACAAAACATTCCTCAGAAAGTTCAAAGGGCACATTCACCCATTTTAATCCCGGGTAAAATGACTGAAATACACTAGTGAAGAGAACTTCATATTCTGGTCTTTTCTCATAAGCCTTCAATAAAGGCTCAAAACAAGATCAGTTTTGAATGTTGTTATATAAAATAATATTTGTGTTAAATTTTAAGCTTGTATGTGAAAGTGTTAAGATAAAATAAGAAAATTTGTTGTATGTCTGTTTGTAAAAAAAATAAGAAATTTCAATGGAACATTTTATTAAAAATGTGGAAACTATACCTCAACTCTCACCACTGAGGCTTCCGTGTGCAGCAGAGCATGATGCACACAGAAGGCCACAACTGGTCAAGTGTTCCCCATAGATTTCAAGTATTTGGACAGTTGGTCTCCAGTTTATGGCCCTGTTTGGGGAGGGTCATGGAATCTTTAGGAGGTATGGTCATCCTGGAGGAAGCATGCCACTCAGGCAATCTTTGAGAGTTCTTAAGCCTTACCTGATTTCCAGTTTCTCTTTCTCTTTTTCCTGGTTTTTCTTGAAGATGTAAGTATTCAGGTTTCTGCTCTGGCCACCTCTGCTACCATGGCACCTCTGCCCCAACACCTCCTTGCCATGATGGACTTTATCCCCTATGGAACAGTAAGCTAAATAAACTTTTCCTTCTAAAAGTGACCTTGGTCATAGTATTTTATGACAACAATAGAAAAGTAACAAATACACCTATACAACATAAATAATTTAAAGGTATTATCTCTTTAAAACTAAAGCTTGACAATTCAAGAATTTTTTGTGAAAAGAATTGTTTTCTTTGTGTTTAAAAAGGCTGAGTGTTTGGGGGCTGGAGAGATGGCTCAACAGTTAAGGGCACTGGTGGATCTGGGTTTGATTCACTCACATGGTGGATAACAACCATCAGTAACTCCACTTCCAGAGATCTACCACCCTCGTATGACCTCTCTGGGCATTGCACGACACTGGTGCACTTACATACATGCAGATAATGCCTTATACACATAAAATAAAAATAATAAAATAGTTTTTTAAAAGGCCCAGAATGCTGATTTTAAAAAAAAAACCGTACAGGCATTACATATCAATTCACTGGAAAATATCTACCACATGTTAAAAAGTTCAAAAGCTACAAGGTGGTATTATATCACCATGTAAACTAAATTCTTTTATCAGGAAGCTGGATAATCCTTAACCGATTCTGTCAACTTACTGATAATGCTGGTTTTTACCAGTTTCCATTTGTTCTTCAGTCTACCCAGTCATTATCAGCTCCAGCCACAGCAGTCCTTGCATGGAAGGTTACCATCCTCACACCTCCTTCTTGCCCTGCTCAGTGACTCGAGGCTGCCATTTGTCCCACTATCATTACTTCCAAAAACACAGGCTCAAAAGCTCAGCTTCATTTATCTATTTCATTGCCTCTGAAGCGGTGAATGACATGCTTACAGCACATTTCTCTGTATATTTCATATGACAAAATTGAATGTGATATAACTAGAGTTTTGTGGTTATTTTTGTTGTTTTATGAAAGCTTTTTTGTCAGTCTGAGGAAATTTTCCAGTATTTTCATGACTAGATGCTAAATTTCATCAATGCCTGGATCATTCCTTAAAAAAGAGCCGCTGTTAGGCTTCTATCACAGAGGGTGAGCTTGGGGATTCAGGCTTTTAAAATACATTCTGTTTCAGTAGCCAGGGTCTAAAGCAGCAATCTTTTTAGATGACTTTACTATCAAGAATCAGCTTAAAAATATGCACAGTAGATACCTGAAAATAGTTAGTGCTCACAGATTGCTTCTTTGTCATATTAGAAAATGTCATCTTTTCACTCTACATAAAGACAAATCCACCAAAAAACTGTCCCATGAAATGAGGCAATTATCACACTAATCAAAGAGTACATGGGTGTTCTTTTACCTGATACAGGGCACTCACTCCCTAGCTCCCTGGCAACCCAAATAGCCATTATCCTATCACAGGATTTTTAAACTCGAACATTCTTACTTGCCAGCACTCTTTCTGGCATGACTTGGATTAAAGAGGCTGTCTGCTGTTCCTGTCTTGCTCCCTCACCAGCAGGTTTGAAGGTACAGAAAAGCTCTGTTCATAGCAATCTATAAATGGTTAGAATTCTTCAGGGCAAGCATTTAGGCCAGAGGAGTTCTGGCTGGGCAGCCTGCAATCAGCTATTATGAGACTTGCAGTAAATCTAATTTACTAGCTGAGAGCCATTGTCCAGAGTAGAGCCACGAGGTGACAAGCTGGCAGTACTGAGCTCATTAATGCTAACGTGGGTGGCACATTACATTGTACTGAATATTATTAGAGGCTCTTAAGAGTCCTTAAGCTTCTAAATTGGACAACAGGGATGATGAAGTTACACAGGTACTTTGTGCTTGCATGAAAATCACACTTCATGGAGAGTAGAGATTTAGTTTAGGTCTAATGTCTGTAAACAACCTCCCTTGGGAAATATCCGAATAAAACAGTAAAATTAGATTTTATAAGATATAAACTTTTCTCCTAAAGTCAGATATTGTGATCTCTTTCTCTTTTTATATGTAAATCATGCAACAATTCTGTAATTTTTAAAATTTTTTCCAAAGAGGAGACGTTGATAATACTACTTCCTTAAATGAATTCATTGTTAAAATTCTATTTGCTCTGAAATTGCATCATTTTAAAATGTATCCACTTTTTATTATTATTTTTATTTTATGTGTATGTGTTTATTGCATGCATGTAGGGAAGTGCATCCATGTTGCATAATGTCCATGGAGGTCAGAGAGGCTGTTGGATCCCCTGGGACTGGAGTTAAGGATAGTTGTTAGCTGCCATGTGGGTGCTTGGATTCGAACACAGGTCTTTTGTAAGAACAACCAGTGTTCTTAACTGCTGAGCCATCTCTCCAGCCCCTAAAATGCATCCATTTTATTTTGTATGTGTCACATCTTGACTCTAGATTACCAATAAGAATAAGAATAGAGAAAAGGGTTTAGCATAAATTAGTAACAGGATATACTACAGTCCCTACATGCTAAATTGGGTTTTGTGGTGATTTGGATGAAAATGTCCTCCATAGGCTCCAAGTATTTGGACATTTTGTCCCCAGTGGTGGCACAAGTGTGGCTATGCTGGAAGAAGCATGTCACTGGGGGTGGGCTTAGAGTGATTAAGCCTTCTTGGATCTCCAGTTACTTGCTTTCTTGCTTTCTGTGCCTGCTTGAAGATGTAGAGCCTAGCTTCAGCTCCTCCTCCAGCCTACTGCCACCATGCCTTCCCACCAAGATTGACTGTAATTCTCTGGGAACTGTAAGCTCAAATAAAGTCTTCCTTCTATAAATTGCTTTGGTCAGTGTTTCTATCACAACAACAGAAAAGTAACTAATACAGCTTCCTTTATTAGATGAAAATAATGAAGTCTGTGGAAATCTAGAATTATTAATCATTTTTAAAGAAAAATTTCCACGGAAGATTATTAAAAACAGTATTCTACAACTGACATAGAACTTGTTCAGATTTTCTTGGATCTCCTTCAACAATTACACATATTCCTTCAATTATGAGATGCTTTCACTTCCAAACACCTTTCTCAGAGCACGTTCCTTGATGAGCCAATGACTGATGGGTCAGAGTTATAAACACCTAGTAACCTTTCCACAGTTAGGAAAAACTAATAAGGAATAATGTACTCACACCACTGCTACTGTCTTATATACTTGCAAATTGCTGACAATTGTTGTAGATTTTAAAATATTATGATCCATTTCATCAGAAGAGACCGTGCCCCCCTCTCTTTATCAGCCTTTCTTCTCATTATCTGTAAAGTGTTTGCCTCCCTAAGCTTAGACTGGTGGGTGAATCTTGAAATCACCTTTCATTATTCTCTCTCTCTTTCTCTTTCTCTTTCTCTTTCTCTTTCTCTTTCTCTTTCTCTCTCTCTCTCATATTTTAAAAATGGTGATGCTATATACAGGGTTCATGTAGATAGATTTAGGACAGTGGTAGCATCTTGGACTGCCTCTTTTAGCATTCTGATTTTTTTCTTTAACGTTGGAAATGGTTCTTCCCCTTAGGGCTACTTTGTTTGTTATTACTGTGGTATTACCAAATTATTCTGGTTGTTTTTAAGTGTATGATAGTTTTGCCTGTGTGTAGGTGTACCGTGTGCATGCAATGTCCATGGAGGCCAGAAGAGAGCACTGTATACCTTAGAACTGGAGTTACCAGTAGTTGTAAGCTGCCGTGTAGGTGTGGGAAGTGACCCTGGGTCCTCCGCAAGAGGAGCCAGTGTTCTTAACCATTGAGCTCTCTCTCAATGAGTCTATCCTTGCTTCTATTTTCAACTTTTAAATAGCCTTATATTTAGAGTTATGTAAGTAGCACTTAGTATACTATTAGAGGGAAATCATTGCGGTTTGCTTGTTATATTTAATGCATTTATAATTTATGTAATTATGGATATAGAGTGTTCATATTTGTTACCTTACTGTTCTACTTTATTTGGCTCTTCTGGTTTATGCTACATTTCTCTCTTATATTGTCTTAATTTTTATTAATGATAGTCGCTCTTCCATTTTTCATTCTGTTAATTTCTTTTTTAATACTTTTTTTATTTATTGGGACTGGAGAGAGAGCTCAGTGGATAAGATCACTGGCTCCTCTTGCAGAAGACCCAGGTTCAGTTCCCACACCTACATGGCAGTTTACAACTACTGGTAACTCCAGTTCTGGAGTATCCAATGTTCTCTTCTGGTCTCCATGGATGTTGCATGCACATGGTACACCTACATACATGTAGACAATACTATCATACACATAAAAACAACTAAAATAAGTAAATAAAAATGCTTAAAAGTTATTTATTTTGTAATGTCGTACATGTATATAATGTGTTTGATGATATTCAAATCACAGAACCTTCATTTATCATCCCCACTCTCCATGAACTCCTTCTTCATCTCAACAAGCCCCCTTCCTACTTTCATGTCTTTTTTCTTTTTTAGTGACACACTGAGTTTACTTAGGGTTTAAATAGGAGGTAGTATTTACAGGAACAATTTACCAGTGGCTACACCACTGAAGGAAATGGCCTCTGTTTTCCAGCAATCATTCACTGACAGTAACTCCTTGGGAAAGGGTGAGGCTTCATGAGCCCCTCCTCCACCTATGATAGAATGCTGTTGCAGGGTTTTATGCAAGTAAACACAGCATGTGAATTCATGAGTGTAAAAGCCATGTCCTGTCCAGAAGACAACACAAAATACCCTCCTCATATTTGAAAGTTGAGAAAAACAAATTCATATGACACATGAATTAACTAAAATAATAAATATTCCATTGAAAGTATACATACTAATATACTTTCCAATTAAAAATACAACATTATCAGATTCCTGCAATTATATTCATTATAAGTTTTGTTCCTCTTCTGGCTATGTTTTTGATGTTTATATCTACAGATTTATTTTATTTAAGCTTTCTTGTTTTCCCAGGAATAAGATATGTGTGGTTAACATACAGAAAAACACACATGGTATAGTTTTTTATTTAATCTCTAACACTGATATTATTCAAGTGATGTTTTTCAATATAAAGAGCAACTTTTGGGAGAACTGGTATTCTCTGATGTAATTATTGACTTACTGATACTTTAATCAATATTGAATTAAAACATCAATTCCAAACTAATAATATACATACATATATAAAGCCATATACTCAAGACTTGGCCATATAAAATTACCTGTATTTGTTTTTGTCTAAAAAATAGTGTCACTTTCTAATGGTTCGATTTGAAGTGAAAATTTAATAAATAAGAAATATTTGGCTGTTGTAAGATGGTTAAACATATCTAGTCTCGAGGAAACAAATCATTTATCCAATTGGGAAAAAGTAATAAAGAAGTTCTAAAACTAAACTTCTGAAGAAAAAGACCTCCTGCAACTTACTGATATAATACAATTGTAGAATATGCTTTGGAAAAAATTGTGATAATTGTAGGGAAAAATCAAAATTAATGTGGAAAAATAAAGAATAGTGTTTCCTTGTTCTCACTCACCACTCTGGCTCTTAGACTCTTTCTGGTCTACTTACACGAATTCACAGCAATGGTGACAACATGCTCAAGTTCCGTGTAAGCGAAAATCAGGCAGAATCACTTGGGAACATGGGTAAGAATCCCCAACCCTACCTGAGGACCTATTGGCAACCAATAGCTGCTGGGTGGGGGAGAGTCAATCTTTTTTAACAGGACATGTCTCTTCATAAGTTGACTAGGCTCCAGTGGATGGAACCACACCGAAGGGCATTTGGAGACACAAATTTGATTCAATTAAAATTTTCATGAGAGTATTCTTTGGGAGTTGTGTATTTTTTAATTGAATTTTTGTGTATTTTATACAGAACATATCAACCAAGCTTAAACACTTTTATAGCCTATTCCCCACTGGCACCCTCCCATAGCACCCCCACTGGAATTCATAACATTCTGTCATTTATCTTAAGGTCTATTGTGTCAAATAACTTTCCCAGACATCCCTCAGTGAAAGTTCATCTACTGAAATCTAGTTAGCCTATCCAGAGTCTCTTGCTTTAGAAAGATCAGCTCTTCCTCAGACAGCAATAATCAGTTGCCCATATTTCTTCAGCTAAGAATGGGGTCAGCTGTCCAGTTCCCCAGCTCTCTGCTGGGTTTTTGTCTGTTTGAGTTTACATGGGTCTTGTGCATGCTGACACCATTGCTGTAGGGTCATAAGAGCAGGGTCCCAAGAGCTTCTAAGACCCTATTTCCATACAGTCATTCACCTCCTCCCTGACTCTTACAATCTTTCTACCCCGCCCCCTTCCTCAATGGTCCCTGATTTCTGGGTAGGTGTAATTTGATATAGGAGTCCTGTTTAAGGATCAGCATTCTGCAGACTCTTAGTCTTTACACATTGACCATGTGTGACCTTTTGTGTTCCTTGAGATATTCATTATTGTCTCCTTTACCCCTTGTTTTATGTTCCCTGAGCCTTACGTGTAAAGGTTGCATTGTAAGTGTGCCATTTAGACTTGAGAAATTCATAGACAATGTCTGTGTGTGACCAGTTTGGTACTCTGTAATAGTCTCTATCTGGTAAAAAAGAAGCTTCTTTGATGAATGGTGACTGGAATATTTGTCTGTAAATATATGGATACATGTTTTGCTCATAGTAAGAAATTACATTAGTCTATGGATGTGACAGTTTTGGGGTTTTCTTTAGGAACTATGGCTTCTCTAGCCATGTGTATTTGCCTATATTTACAGAACCACACATGAGTTTCCTCCCAGTAAATGGGCTTTTAGTCCAATTATGTAGCTGTTGGTTGCCCCCAAGAAAAAAGTGCCACTACTGCACCAATGGGATATTCTGTTCTGGCCATTGATTTGGATATTTGGTCTTGAAGCTTGTGTTGGACCATTGATTGATGTTGTCCCTTAGCACCTTGTATAGTGCTCTCCAAAACTATGATAGGTAGCTTCAGGGGAAGTAGCTCCCATGTCCCTCTCCATTGCTCCAAATCCTGTGTTCAAAATGTATTCTGTCTTCAGCAGTAGGGTCTTATCTTCAAGTTCTGGGAAGCAATCAAGGGCTGTGGCAGTAGCCTGTGTAATTTTAGGAGTTTCTTGGACCACTTTGGCCAACCGCTTAAAGGAAGGTTTCTCCTGTCTGGCATTGTTTCTTTTTATGTAGCCTGTAGCTACACATATGGACCTACTTAGAGTTATTGTATGTGAATTTGTCATTAGGTTGTTGGATTAATATGATTTACTCTGTTTTTTTTTTTTTACACTAGCTAGGCATTATTCTTCTCTCCTCTCTCTCTCTCCCTCTCTAAACTTTGCACCATGACTTCCCCATTTAAAGTATCCCCTTTTCCCCATTTCTCCCTTGATAATACTAGTCTCCTATGATCCCACCTCTCTTGAGCTCCTTTGCCTCTATTCCCAAAGTTCCTTGGTATAACCCTCCTTCTCCCCTCCCATTTAAATACACCCATTTTATTGATTTCTCCCTTAGTAACACTTGTCTCCTCCTGTTATACTCTTCTCAGGTTCCTTCTTTCCGTTTACCACCCTGGTTCCTTTTCATTATCCTGGTTCCTGCAGTTACATCAGGATACATACTCACATATAAGGATTTGGTATAGTTCCAAATATGAGGGAGAACATATGTCCTTTGCTTTTTGATTCCGTATTACTTCACTTAGTATAACAGTTTCTAGTTTCGTTGATTTACCTGCAATTTTATGATTCCTTCTTTCTTTACAGTTGAGTAGAATCCATTATGTAAATGTATCACATTTTCATTACTTACTCATCAGTTGAGGGACACTTAGGTTGCTTCAATCTCTTAGTTATTGTAAAAAGAGCATCAACAAACATTGATGTACAAGCATCTCCGCAATAGGGTGAGTTCTTTTGGTATATGCCAGGGTCAAATTGTAGGTTCATTTTTAGATTTTAAGAGTTCTCCACCCTGCTTTCCATAGGGATTGCAGGAGTTTTCAATCCCACCAGCAGTGAATGAACATTTCCCTTTCTCCACATCCTCGCCAGCATTTGTTATCTTTTGTTCTCTTGATCTTAGCCGATCTGTCTGGAGTAACATGAAATCTTAAAGTGGATTTAATTTGCATTCCCTTAATTACTAATGATATTGAATACTTTTAAAGAAGTTTCTTAATCATTTTTATATCTGCTTTTGAGAAGTCTATTTAGATTCTTAGCCCATCTTTTAATTGGGTCACTTGCTTTCTTGGTTCTTTGTTTTTGGAGGTCTTTATATATTCTGGATGTTAAACCTCTGTTAGATGTGTCACTGGTGAAGATTTTCTCCCATTTTATGGCTTTTCTCTTCACTTCCTTGGTTGTTTCTTTTGCTGCATAGAAGCTTTTTATTTTAATAAGGTCCTACTTGATTCTTGACCTTAATTCCTGAGCAGTTGATATCTGATATAGAAAGTCCTTTCCTACCCCTATGTCATGTAAGTTATTGTGAATGTTTTCTTTTAACACTTTCAAATTTCACAGTTAGGTATTTGTTCCATTTGGAGTTGTCTTTTGTACAAGATGAAAGATAAGTGTCTAGTTTCATTCTTCTATGGGTAGAGATCCAGTTTTGCCAGCACCATTTGCTTAAGATGCTGTCTTTCCTCCAGTGAGTGTTCTTGGCCCCTTTGTCAAATATCAGGAGACTGAAATTGGTTGTACTCATTTGGGTCTTCAACTGTGTTCCATTTTTGTGCCAATATCATGCTGTTTTTATAATTATAACTCTGCAAACCAGATTGAATTCTGGTAGAGTAATCCCTCCAGCATTGCTCTTTGTGCACAAGGTTGCTTTGGCTTTGCAGGATCTTTTGTTCTTCCATATAAATTTTAGGATGTTTTTTGGGAGGGATTTGCTTTCACATTTTCAGCTTATGAAAATTATTGCTTATGAGTTCTCTCCTGCCCTGAGTTAATGTTCATTGTAAAACAATGTTTCATTACTTTATTAACTGGCAACTTTCAACACCTGCATCTCAAGTCTTCTTCAAAAAGCAACATTAAAACTTCAAAGCACAAATAAGTTATCTCACCTTTCCCCAAGAATGATGTATGCATCTGAGATCCTGAATAACAATAGTATGATAGAACTTTCAAAGGATTGTGTGGTAAACATAGAATCAATTGGCTAATCTGAGAGAACTCAATTTTGATTCCAAATAGATTAAAAAAAAAGAAAAACCTTTCTTTCCTTTAAATGATTCATCTTCACATGGTGATGATATGTACAAGTCTTTGTAACTAGAATGAGATAGATACTAATGCAACTATCAGTAAATTCTTTCTTTTTCTTTCCCAGGGATGTTTTCATCCTTTACATGGCTTTAAAAAAAAAAAAGAAAAAGAAAGGAAGGGTTTACTTTGGCTTACAGTTCAAGGTATAGTCTACTATCATGGTAGGGATTTCAAAGCACTGGGAGCTTGAAGTAGCTGGTCTCACTGCATCCATGATCAAGAACCAGAGAGATGAATGCTTGTGCCCATCTCACTTCTCCTTTTTCTACAGTCCAGGATCCAAGTCCAGGGAATGGTGCCACCCACAGTGGGCAGGGTTTCCCACCTCAATTAATAAAATCAAGCGAAAATACATAGACATACCCAAAGTCCCATCTCTCAGGTGATTCTAGATCTTACCAAGTTGGCACTTGAGATTGACCATCAATCATAATGAATGAAAGTCCGATGTGAAAATCTGTTGCTTTTTTAAGCTAATTTAGCACCAGCTAAGGGAATAGGTTTCCTGCAGACTGAGCAAGGTTCTGTCTTAGATTACCCAACATGGTCTTAGACATCCTGGGTCAGTCTTAAGGCCTCAGTCAGACCTTCCCTGCTCTTACTACCTTATGAAAAGCTAGATGCCATATATAAGATCCTGAACAGAGAATCATGGTGATCATATACTCCAGTGACTGATGCTGTGGGACAGACACTCTGAACTCTATGCATTAAGCAGCCACCATCTCAGAATGCTCTAGGATTCCACAGCTCAAGAATTTGAAGTGAAACACTACAAGGATAGCTAGGAGGACACAGGTGACTGGAATCAATTGTAATCTTCTTCACTTGGCACCTGGCCTGAAATGACTTAAGGGGGTTTTGACTTGGATCAGTGCCTGGAGTACCTGTGTGTAGACTGAGATTCATCAAGGCAGTTGGTCTTCGTAGGAATGACTTATATAAAATGGACAGAATCTGTACTAATGACATTTAATTAAGCTTGGCTCACTCTTGTGTCTTTTGATGGAGCATTTCCTGGGATCCTCAATTTGTTACTCAACCCCAAAAGATAATGAATAAATGAATGTGGATATACTTGAGAATTAGAACATCAGAGCACTGACAGTATACCCATCTTCATTGAATGCAGTAAAGATGGGGAGGAACTTGACACTGGGTGAATGAAAAATTCTGGAACTAGGGATGAAAGGCAGGATGGTCTGTTAAGATAATGGTGGATCCAAACTTGTGTTTACCCAATGAAACTAGAGAAACCAGTTTGAAGAAAAGTGTGAGTTAGGCCTGACTCAGGAGCACAATTCCAGGAGACAGACAGCATCAAGAGAATTCTTGGGAAATGAGTGTCCTCTGAGTTCAGACCCACTCTTTTAAAAAAAATAATAATAATTTATTGAGAATTTCATACATGCATACAAGGTTTTTTGATCAAATCCATGCTCATTTCTTCCCCTCTAACCCCTCCTGGCTTTCAAGCAGGCTAATTATGATCACGCTGATGTATTCTTTGTACTGCAGTGGTGAATGGATGAATGCTTGCTTATGAAATTATAAGAAAAAGTTGGAAATTGGAAAGTAAGTACAAAATGGAAAAAAAAAACCCTGAAAATTTGGATAAGGAGCAAAAACTAGATATCACAAAGGGGGGAGGCTGGGGGGGGCCTTCTCAGCTGGTGGTGTTCAGAAACCATCCTTGTAATTTTGAAAATCAGTACTATATA
>NW_008331125.1:2056245-2076846 GCF_000622305.1 Nannospalax galili | reverse complement strand
TTGGGAGGCAGAGGCAGGCGGATCTCTGTGAGTTCAAGGACAGCCTGGTCTACATAGTGAGTTCCAGGACAGCTGGGACGACAGGGAGATCCCACTTCAAAAAGACCAAAAAAAAAAAAAAAACCAGTAAAAACTAAATACAGCTACCATTACCATCAAATGAAATGATTAGAATTAAATGATTATATATATATTATGGAAATGTGCAACAATTTTAACTGATCACTGCTATTGGTTCTAGTTATAGCTAATAGAAAATTTAGATTAAATAGACAAACTTGAAAATTAGTAAATTTTAATGAACTAATTCTGAATTCACTTGAAGAGTTAATCAACAGTTGAATGTATTCTGTCATAAACAAAGGTGAAAAAATAAAATAAGCTACTAACAGATATCAAAACTGTTACATTGTCTACATCTCTATAGATGTTTATGCATATATACAGTGGGAGAAAAGTTAATTTTGTTGGTATGAGTGAGTTCATTATTTTGAGACTTCATTAGTATGTTTATATTATATTTAAGATACTATTTCTATGGAAGGCACATAAAGATACTGTGTAGACACATGCACTGATTTTGTTTCTGAAACCTAGACTTTCAAAAATAAATGTTCTACCTGACTTAAAATTATGACATTCTTTGATTTTCTGATTAATGAAGTGCTTACTACATGCTAGACAAGCAGTACAAATATTAACACATTTAATGCACGTAATAAGCACATGAGCTAGGATACTATTATTAAACATATTTTGTGAATGTGACAACTGAGATCTACAGAATTAAATAATATATCTATTTAAATATATAGCTGAAAATTAATGAACTTAATCACCTTTTTCTTTCTTTCAGGTAGTCTGTACTCTCTCTGCTCAGAAAAGTACTCTGGAAATAGGAGACCGATCTTACACTACAATAAATACAAAGAATGCATGTTCAGGGAACCACAATGAGAGGCTCCAGACTGAGAACTAATGGGTGAGAACACGATCTTGAGGTACATTGCTTTCCCACAGATTGACATACATTTGTAGCATCAATGGAATCTGCTTTTGTAGAGTGAGGCCTTTCCAGATGAAGGCAAGGCCATGGACAGAGGCTTCCTAAACTTTTCAGTTGCCGAAGATCTCAAATCCTAAACCTCAAATATCTCAAAGATAATATTCAATATGTTTGAGAAATGTGCCTTTTGCAAATATGTCATATATTGCTTTTGAACAAACCTAAAGAGAAAACATCCTATGATTAAGATACTCTCCAAACCTATTCCACATTTTAAAATTGAATTATTTGAATCATGTTTGATATCAGTCAATGCTGATTTGATTTTCTAGACAGAATTATCTTTGGCACTATAAAGAACATTGAAGATCCAACAGTTTTTAGAAGGTACTCACCTACCTATTGCCTGACTGTTTACATTTTTTAAAATATTTTATTTATTATTTTAATTTTATGTTTTCAAGTGTATTGCCTGCATGTATGTGAGTGCACTCGTGTCGTGCAATACTGCGGAGGTCAGAGGAGGGCTTCAGATTCCCCTAGAACTGGGGTTAAGGATAGTTCGTAGCCATCATGTGGGTGCTGGGAATCAAATCCCAGTCCTCTGCAAGAGCGGTCAGTGCTCTTAACCCCTGAGCCATCTCTCCAGCCCCCTGAGTACTTTTTAAAAAGCAGAAAATCTAAGATACATTCTCAACTTAAAGATATTAAAATATGGAATAAAAACGAATATCTTGCAATTTACAACATACTACATATAGCATTGACTGAAATAAGTACAGAATGACTATGTAAAGCTGTCCAGTCTCTACTAGATATGTCCAACCACTGTCTATGAGTTGAGAAAAGATGCAGCAAAGAGAACACTGAGAACACTGAATGATACAGAGTAGCGCTGAGTAAATAGTTTATACATAAATGAACCTAAAGTTTACAGGAGAATTACTATTGTCTCATACTATCCTCACTGAGTCAGTAGTTATTTATCAACTGAGATAGTAAATAGAGAAAATATTGAAATATACTGGCTATATGTTTTATCATCTTCCTTTATAAAAAACAATATCCTTGGAGTCTCATAAATGCTGCAATTTATGGAAAAAATTTTAATACTCAAAAACAAAAATGATAGCCTGATGAGATTCTTCAGTGTATGGAGCTCATGTATGAAGATGTATGTGGGTTTGAATTAAGTTAAGTGGTTCATAGTATACAGTCTCATGCTCTACCCATTTAGCTGGATTTTGACTACAATTTAATAGTAGTGACAACAATGCTGCCAAATAATTTTATTAAAATTGAGCTAAGGACATGATGAGATATTTTCCCCCAAATAACTAAGAATATGAAAAAATATTCATAATGGCAAGTATTATTGAGGATCAGAAAATAGCCAAACACTTGTACCATGCTGGGTTAATGAAAAATGGTACTGCCACTGTGAAAGACAAATGACGGTCCCTCAAATATTAAACACAGAACAAATGCATTATTCATAAATCCTACTACCAAGGACAGCTGATTCCAAATGAATTACAGCCAGGATTCAGAAGATATCTGATCACTCTCTGCTTCCCACTAACTCTATTTAAAGCAACCAAATTGTAGAAGCAATCTAAATATCCGTTTAGAGATGAATAGATAAAGAAAATATTGTATACATATACTATAATGAAACATGTTCCAGCTTTATAAAAAGGTGGAAATTCTACCATATGAACAAAATGGATGAACCTTTATATGTCTGAAGATGAAGAATCTATTTCATTGCATTTAAAAATTTTGCAAATGGTTCGTTTTTTTTCATTACATATCGGGGTTATAAATATTGTTTCTTCAAATACAGACAGAAATGTGTGATTTTCATTTGAGCCTTTTGACTGTCATAACTTCTGAGACTTTAGAGCTGTGTACAGTCATAATCCTAAGGCTATCTGCTAACATTTGTTTTTGTAAATAGGATTTGATTCCAAGTGGAATCTAGGTCCATATGCTGACTTTCTAAAGTAAGAAAAATGAAAACACAGACACTGCCAAAACTGCATGACACTCACAGGGGACCTGCCTCATTTAACAATGTGTTTAGAAAAGAATTATCTGTCTTAGAGAGTACTAAAATTATAACATATTAATAATTGCAGGAACAGAACCAAGGGATACTTAATACTTAATCTTTAAAAGAAAGAATGGAAAGGATAGTAAATAGTCCTTAAGTGGTTCATAGTATATAGTGATACATGCCCTTATTTTGGATGCCTTGAGGAAGCAGAGCCTAATGGTGGTAGATTTAGGGTTAGACTAGGAGCATTTTTCAGTGGTCATTACCACCCCAGATAAAAGGGGCCACTTTAGGTAATTGTGAATTTCTAGCTCCTTGACATTTTTGAAGCCTAGGACAGTCAGCAGTTTATATGCTGTCAAAGTGACTCGGGGACTGTATACGGTGAGTTAATTCAGAGATTTTTAAGATCCCTGTCAATTCTGAGTTGTTATGACATGATATTCAGAAGACAAGGCCAGTGATCTCTGAATTGTAAATGCATCTTAACTGAGAAGCTAGAAGGGGTAAGTGGCAACATTTGGAGTTCTCCCCAAGGTGGATTTCTGAGAGCTAGTCTTGCTGTTGTTACTGCCTGTTGCTGCATTATCCTTCATATTCTCCTCCATATTTGTTTGAATACCTAATCATTTATCAAAGACCTATTTTAGTGGGTTTTTCTCTACCATTGTCTATTCTTTACTATCTCCAGTATACTTTTCTCATCTGTATTCCCATATTTTATGCAATAGGGTGCTGGATTAGTTCTATTACTTTGTAAACCCTTTTTTCTAATTCATGCTAAAATGTAAGTTTTTCAACAGAGTGTTCATTGACTCTATCAATGATTCAACGTGTCATATGACAGCTAAATCATGAATTGGAGAAGAAAAATTTCCATATTTTTTGAACATCTCTATGCATTCTAGGATTTTAGTGAAGTCTGCGTAATAAACATCACTGGTATCCAGAGATAGCATCCTTCCAGAGAGATGTGGAACCACCTCTCCATACTTCCTGAGCTTGCTACTCTGCACATATATATGTATAATTATGTGCATACCTGAGCATCCATACAAATGCTGAAGTAAAAGGAAGACATATGCAATAAAAGTAATGATTATGTGGATGTAATAATTATTATAATACAGCACAGTGCTGTGGGAGCACAGAGGAAGGAACAGAAATGGCAAAGCTAATGAATATGCAGCCTTCCTTAAATGCTTGTGAAAATGCTTCTCAACAAATTTTGAGATGAGGCAGAAGAATTCTCAGCAATTGACTCTGTCCAGTTATCTAGGGAGTTAATCTTATCTTTCCAAAACATAAACCTGCAGACTTCTTTGCTCATCCTCTTTTAAATGGAAACACTTTTTTTTTTTGGAGGTACAAGTAATTTTGATTTTTTTAATGCATATTGTTATTGAATTTTTGTGCACTTCTTATAAAACATCTTAAAACATCTTGATCATCTTTATACCACTCTCCTACCTGCACATCCCATAAACACATACCCCCCTCCCAGATTTCATGCACTCTGTCATTTATGTTAAGGCCTATTGAGAAAAGTTTGTGTATCTAGATGTCCCTCAGTGCAAGTCCATCCACTGGAATCTAATCAGCCTATCTAGAGTCTCTCCCTTAAAGATCAACTCTCTGTCCTCCAGCAGTAATCGGCTGCCAATAACTCTTAAACTAAGGTTAGGACCTGCTGCCCATTTCTCCTGTTCTATGTTGGGTGTTTATACGATTGATTTTGTATTGGTCTTGTGAATGCTGACATCAACGTTTTCCCTCTTCTTTGTTTCCAGACATTGTCTGACTCATTTGGATTATATTCTTTTAAAATTTAATTTAATTAATTTAATTTTTATGTGTATGAGTGTATTGCCTGCATGTATGAAAGTGCACCAGTGGTGTACAATGCCATGAAATTCAGAGAGGGCATCAGATCCCCTGGATCTCGAGTTACAGAAGGTTGTTATCCACCATATGGGTGCTGAGAATCAAACCCAGGTCCTCTGCAAAAACAGCTAGTGCTCTTACCACTGGGTCAACACTCCAGGTCCCTGAATTATATTCTTATAAGCAGCAAATCAGTTTTCCTTTGCATTTTCCTGCTTTTTCTTTTTGGTTTCTGAATAATCTAAGGATTGCTATTATCATGTGGTAATATGTTATGTTTCTATTTGGCTGTAAGGACTATTTTTTGCAATATGCATCACATTTAGGAAAATAGGAAAAAATTAAGCAAATTAAAACTGTATCAATTGTATTACTGAATGGAAGTGTCAATCACCAATTGTCCTGATAGTTAGTACCTGCTAATCACCATGGGAATTGTTCCAAGTACAACTGTTCTGTTTGGATTTGGGCTTCAGTAAGAAATTTTTTTTTTATGTTTGCTTGTTGCAGCTTTCCCTTTAGCCAGCCTTGTTGCAGATTTCCTCATGGGTCCAGCCCATGAGAGACTGTAGGGAACAAGGGTTCTGGCCAACGTGGGGGTGAATGGTGTGGAGTCAACACACAGACACTGGGGGTCGGGTGGAAGCAGGCACTAGGCGAGGTGCTGCAGACTTGTTTATTGTTGGAAAGGGAAGGCCTTATATATCTCTCCCCCTGCCCCCAGTGTCCCATAAGCTGGTGTGTCACTCCCTGATAGATCCCCTCATCCAGGCCACTCACATCATCAGTCTCTAGGTCTGGGGGCAGATTAGGTTGGCTCTTTTGAGGAAGTGCAGGCTGCATGCTCAAGGTAGAAGCTGTGTTTTCTAGTGCAGCCTGTGCTTAGGCCTGGCACTTCCTCTCCTACATATCCATCCCTTTTTATTATAGAAAGGTCAGTGGGAGTTGAGGTTCTTTGCCTCGACATAGTTGACCCCCACCTCAGAGGGCGCCCAGTTTGATGGACTGTACCTGTCTTAGGTTGTCCTGACTATTAGATCTTACCCGTCATTGACTACCAGCCCTTGAAGGGTGTGACCTTTGGCATGACCATGTGAGGGAGGAGGAGGGTAGGAAGTTACATAGCCTCTTCTTGGATATCAGCAAGCCAGACCTGCAGCACCTTGAGGGGGTTCAAAGTCTGGATCCTCCAGCATCTTGAGAACCTGATACATGGAGTAATTTACTTGGTTTTGTCTGCGGAAGCATAGAACAGGCATTTTATGAGCAAGAAAAGAATTAAGACTAGGATACCCAAGAGTAAATAAGTAATGATCCATGAAGGGTCAAAGCTTTTAAGTTTGACCAAAGTTTGTCAAGGAACCCATAGTTTATATCTAATGTCTGAGCCTGTGTATAATTTAGGGAAATGATCTGGTCAGTGAGCAAGGTGGAGTAGTTGAGAAACTTTTGGTTCCAGTGGCCATGGAAGAACTGTGAGAGTTCCATCCTGGCCCTAGCGAGGTTATCTACTCTGTAAGGTGTGAGACACAGGGCTTTGAACTGTGGGTCACAGGCCATTACCGTCATCTGTTTGATGATCACCATCTCTTCCCCAAGGAGGTCTACCTGTTGTTGGATGACAGAAATGGCCTGGAAGAGGCGTTGATTAATAAGAAATTGAGTGTGTAAGGCCGCAGAGGTTTTGGATATGACCTCATTGAATGTTTCCACAGTAGTGGACGACTGAGTGATAGCAACAGCAGCAGTGGCGGCAGCCCCTAAGGAAAGGATAATGGCAGTGACAATTGCTGAGGTAATACCAAAATCTCTCTTGACCTGGGGGAAGGGTTGAGAGAATTAAGACTATGATACCCAAGAGTAAATAAATAACGATCCATGAAGGGTCAAACAAAGCTTTTAAGTTTGACCAAAGTTTGTCGAGGAACCCAGAGTTTATATCTAATGTCTGAACCAGTGTATAATTTAGGGAGATGATATGGTCAGTGAGCAAGGTGGAGTAGTTGAGAAACTTCTGGCTCCAGTGGCCATGGATGTACTGTGAGAGTTCCATCCTGGCCCTAGTGAGGTCATCTACTTTCTAAGGTGTGAGACACAGGACTTTGAACTGTGGGTCACAGGCCATTAGTGTCATTTGTTTGACGATCACCATCTTCTCCCCGAGGAGGTCTACCTGTTGTTGGATGACAGAATTGGCCTGGAAGAGGTGTTGATTAATAAGAGATTGAGTGTGTAAGGCTGCAGAGGTTTTGGATATGACCTCATTTAGTGTTTCAACAGTAATGGAAGATTGAGTGATAGCAACAGCAGCAGTGGTCACAGCCCCTAAGGAAAGGATAATGGCAGTGACAATTGCTGAGGTAATACCAAAATCTCTCTTGACCTGGGGGAAGGGTTGAGTAGCCATCTGTTCCATGAGGGTGACAGCATGGAAATGAGTGGCATTAGGAACGGGAACCCGGATTGCTGTGGTTTCATGCACAAAGAGAACCAGAGAGGCAGGGAAAATCCAGCATGCTGAGAGAGTGCAGTTAGCAAGGGAGCAGTCAAATGTATCCTCTGGGTCACTTGTGACATTAGCAAGAAGCAGAGAAAACGGAGGACAAACACAAATGGGCAAGGAGATCGAATGGGAGATGTTAACAGAGATGCTGTTGCAGGTTTCCTTGCCCATCCCATGAGGGGCTGCAGGGAACAAGGGTTCTGGCCGAGAAAGGGGTGAATGCTGGGGGGTTGAACAAACAGACACTGGGAGTCGGTGGAAGCAGGCACTAGGCGGGGTGCTGCAGACTCGATTATTGCTGGAAAGGGCAGGCCTTACATATCTCTACCCCTGCCCCCAGTGTCCCATAAGCTGGTGTGTTGCACCCTGATCCCCTCATCCAGGCCACTGGCATCATCAGTCTCTAGGCCCCGGGGCAGATTAGGTTGGCTCTTTTGTGGAAGTGCGGGCTGCGCTCTCAAGGTGGAAGCTGTGTTCTCTAGTGCGGCCTGTGCTTAGGCCTGGCACTTCCTCTCCTACACAATCTTATTTATTAGGTAACTCTGGACTTAATTTCTGCTTTCATCTTTCTTAGATCCTGGGCACATTCATGAGCAATCAGTTTACCAAGTTCAGTGAGAGACATATTTCGGCCCAGACCTGACCAGGATGCTCTAGTTAATTCTCTTTTTGTGTTTCTTCTTTTGCAATAATAGTGAAGGATCTAGGGTTGAGAAAAGTAGATTTCCTCAAAAGTCAAACAGTTAGGCTCCCAGGAGCAGTGTAAACCTAGCAGAGCCCCAGGACTGCACACCGTGGACAGTCCCTTTAGGGAGCAGGTAGTTCTAGAAGAATGTGAAGGAGTGAACAACCTGGGGGGTTGCCTTGTCAGTGCATCCAGACTGACTGGTTACACTCAAAGAATAGGTAAGTCACAGAGAAGTGCCCTCACTTAATATTTGGGGCTGAAATAATAACAGCCAAAATTCTAAGAAAGCCTCAATCAGAACAATCTGGACACACTGGGCAGTATATACATGACTATGAATCTTGATGTCTGGGTACATCTCAGACAGAATAATCAAGTGCTTTACTAGACTCATCATTCCAAAACCACTAACTGATTCAGACATACTAATTTACCCAGATATAACATCCCAAAGAGAGTAGAGATCCCTGATCACAGACTGTTCCCTGCCTGCACCTGGGAACAACCTTACTCCAGCTGCCTATGGAATTCTGTGTACATGGAGAAGGGAGGAGTGAGACCAGTTGTCATGGCTGAGAAGCTTGGGTGAACAGGCTCTACCTTGCTAAACTCTGTGGAACATTTCTCAAAGGACATCTAAGCTTTTTCTGTTAAATGTTAATTACAGCCTGAAAACCTGAACAGATGTAGGGATGACACCAATAATAGCTGTCTTATTGAATATTTATTACTCAACAAATAGGATTCCAAGTGTTTTAAACATAATATATTATTTAACTCTTATAACAACTTCATGAGCTAGGTCCTTAGTACCTCTGTTTATTAGGTAAGAAACACAGACAATGAGAAGTTCAGCATTATAGTCAACATTATAAACCCAGTAATTAGTCAGATAGTAAGACTGTATAGCTGAATGACAGAGCTCCCTTCTCAACCAGCCTGTCCCAGTCATCTCACTGACATGGATAGGTGCTTTATGGGTAGTAACTTTCTGTAAAAAATCTCAATTACTGCTAAATATTCAATGAATAATTTTCTTTATTTAATTTTGTAATGCTTATAACTTTAAACATATTATAATGGACATGAAACAGTGCTCAAAAGAACATAATATTGTGTGCTTCTCAATTTAGTATAGCAAAAAAATTTGAAAGAATCTGATTATTCCTTTTGACACTTAAAAAACTCTAAAGTTTTTCCCCTAACAAGCAGCATCAATAAATATTAATTCAGAAATGAGCCCCATTGTAGTAATTTGCAAAGCTCCACATGAAGCACATGCAATTGTTGCATCATCTCTGATGCAACCTTTCACTTCCAAAGTGTCAAGTTCACTGAGCCCTACATTGGCCCTGATTTTTTGGACAAGTTAGGGAAACTTTGAAAATGTCATTGCTGTTCAGCATTAAGTTTTAACATCTCAAGTCAGACTGTTTGCAAATTGCTTTAACTACATTGCTTCAAGTCTCCTAATCAGCTTAGAAAAGTAGTTCTGAACCTGGCTACACATTAAAGTTACTTGGGAAGGTTTAAAATGTACACTTACCTGGACCAGAGCTTCCAACTTAATTGACTTGGAATGTATCCTGAGAGTCAGGCCTTGAACTGGCTTCCCATGTGAATTTGCAAATGGCAAAGTTTAAAACCTGTGGCATAGAGTGACACCATTATTCCAAGTCCCCAGCATCTCCCAGTGCAGAGCCTTCTTTCCTCCATCCAATTTTCATGCACATTCTTATTTTCTTACCTCAGTCAACAGCACTAAAAGATGTGCACACTATGAACATTTTGCTCTAACCTGCCAGTTATGAATTCAAATAAATAATGTATAGAATAATATTACTAAAAATGTCAAGCATACTGACGAAGCTCACAGTTATTGATACCCAAACCAAATCAGTTTATGATCATATGATAAACAGATGCAATATTTTAGAGCAATAATATGTGGATAAATTACAAGAAGAATGAAAAACCTGGTAGTGCCATAATCCAGAGGATAAAACTTACATTTTCTGGAAAGTTACCAGAGGTCCATGAAAACAGAATTTCCTGTTCACATAAATTTCAACAAACAATGACCAAAAATAAACATGTTTATTTAGAAGCATTTGAATACTCAGCATGTTAACTTGCATCATCAGTCTTCCTATTATTTAGCATTCGCATACTTAAGCTGTTTAAATTAACTCTAGTAATGAATTTTAGAACACTGATTATTTTTCTTTTTTTCTTTGCTTGAAGCAAGAAATTTTCAAATAAAAAAAATTGAAAATTGCTATCCTCGTCTTTCATTTTTCTGAAATGGGTTTTAGAACAGTCCACACTGTGTGGCCATGGAGGGACGTTAGTGATGTTCTGGATACCTCCATATTAACAAGCAAGTGCACTGCATTTCAGAAGTCAATTTAGGGAATATACATAGCCCAGATGTTGAGGAATAAGTAATTTTTGGTGGTTTTAAGTAATTTTAGGCTATTTGTAAGAAGAAAAGGAATAGCAAACTGCAAATGGCCCTAATAGTCCACTGAGAAGAAAATGATGTGCATTTAGAGGTGGGCATGGTGGGCAGCATGGCGTGAACAAGAAGAAAAGCTCACCATGAGTTCTGTTAAAGCAATGCTTGCTGTCCTTGTCTGTGGCACCTCTTCTGTTATCCAGCAATCAGAAGATTATTCTTTTATACAGCAGTCAACACTGCATAGCCTTGAGATTTAGAGCAAAAGAAGAAATAGTTTTTTTTATATTTCTCTCTCTCTTGCATGCCATTTGTCCCATTTTGCAAAAGTATAATAAAATACAAATTTTATATGGATTTGGCAGAGTATAAATTCACTGCAAAACAGGATTATAAGGGAAATATTTGAGAGGGGGTAGACTAAGATTTTCCCAGTTCTCTGGTGTGAACCTTGAAGCCAACCTAACAAAATAATGTTTGTATATATTTTGCACCTCTATAACTAGAACATGGCTGTCATGGTGTGCAGGCTCTCTTTCCTAAATATTTTCGGGGAAATTCATGATGTGAACAGAATTTTGGATGTGTTGGAAGGGAAGGGGGCAATACAAAGCTAAATAATACATTGTTCATATTTTCCTGTATGACTTTTACATACCTGTCTGAGGTTTGCTGCAATTCAATTGACATGTATCTACTTTTTGGATTTGGTCTTGCTGTCCTTAATTTTTTGAATCCATACTTGCCTAGTAAATTCAACAAGCTTTTCATGGAATAATGACAGAGTGAACTCTACTTCTAAAGACTCATCTCAGAGACTATCATATAGAAGTTGCTGTTTTTATCAAGTTTAAGGCCTATCCAGTCATTATGTTGCTGCCTGTATAATTTTGCTAAAGAACATTTCCCAAGAGCTAAACTCAAAGTAATGAGCAAAGAATCAGTAAGGGAAACACAAAAGTCCTTGAAGATGCTCCTGTATTCTTATAAACCAAAACAAACACATCTTCACCCTTGAAATTCTTTTCATTTCAAAACCAAAGTTGTCAATAGCAAATGACTTAACAAAGAAATTGTGACCCAAATTAGAACAACCAGATGTACTGGAGATGTCAACTGACTTCATCTGTAAAGTTTCCCTTGACTTTATTAAAATATAATTCTGATTATTCTTACTACCTGTTTGGGAGATGATGGCTTTTAAAGACCTACAAAGATCAGGTGGTCATACATGTTCACTTGAAATCATGCTGTTGTTCATTCAATTTCAGGGATGACTTAGCTCCCAGTCTGGATCCAAAGACATTTCCATCAATCTTAATTTCCTCCTTTTTAAACTCCTTCTTTATTGCAATTTGACCAGATGGTAAAGCTATTCACACTGTTTAAGGTGATAATGCTAACTTTACTCTGATCTCCTCTACTTTATTAAACAAAGTTTTTCTATCAAAGACGCATTGGAAAAATGTCTTATTGTAAACTGAATATTTGAATCCACATTTCTTAGTATCAGTATACTCTAGTGAGAATAGTCAAAAATCCTTTGAGTCTGCCAGTGATTCATTTCTTTCATAAATATCCTTTTAGTGATTGTTACAAACCAGGTACTATTCATAGGAATAGAGGTAGAAACAAAACTTCATAGCACAGAGAATGATAAGCCCTCAGTGGCATTCTAACACTAATATGTATTTACTTTTTAATATTCATTGGATATCACATGCAGGACAATCAAGTAATGGCATATTCCTTAGGAAACAGTATATTATAGTCTAAAGCAATGCATTAGAAAACACTGTTTTATTGCCTTTGACAATCCTTATTTGTTAATTTAATGCTCAGAAAATTTCAGAAAATTATGAGGGTATTATTTTCATAAAATGCCTTGCAAAAGCAGATTCATGAACACTGTTTTGATTGAAACTATCCAGTGACAGGATAATGCCCCGTATGATTCCATTTACATCAGGAACACAAAACTTTCCTGCAGAGATAGAAAGCAGATGATTAGTCATCTCCATTGAAGAGTCAATCACCTAGAAAGCATGAAGGATCCTTCTGGTCTTGAAAAGATTCTTTATTTTTATCTGAAGAGCATATGTATGGGTATGAAAAGACACCAAGCTATCTAATTAGGATCTGTGCTTCTTATGATTTGTAAAATATCCATCAGTGGAAAACACAGCAAACAAATGACAGACTGTGGATTCTCATAGTCAATATTCCTCCATATCAGCTATTGAACAGCAGCTGTCAAAGAGATCATTTATACTGAGACTCTTCTTATAATTTAAAAATACATTATGAATGAGTTGACTTATCTATTAAGTAAATAGTTTGTGTATATTATCTTATCATAAGCCTATTGATCAAATTACAACGTAGTAACAACCTTTCTCCTTGAGTCTTCTTAGCCCATAAAACTTAGCTGCTTTCATTTGCATGAGAAACAAAATACCACTTTTTTACCATCAAAATGACTTGGTTTTAAAGCACAAATACAAAACAAACTCCTATGAAGCCCAGATTTCACTACTCTGACTCCTGCACACAGGAAGTATTTAAAATTCTACTTGAATTTAAAGTTGTTTACTATTTTCTAATAACATAAGAGAGAAGTTCAAATTAGGTGGCAAGATCAAACATGGAATTATTAAAAATTAAAATTTAAATATGCTCTCTCCTACAGGAATTTATGTAGCAAAACTTTCTATCCAGTCATGTTGTTCTTAGGATGAACATTTTCATTTCTTTATTTATTGCCTTAATGTCCACAATATCAGAATTGGTCAAATCACCTTGCTTAGTGAAATTCTCCTACTCTGCATTTTATTGTTATAATTTTATTTAGTTTATATATCTAAGTTGAAATTCTTAGTTATTAAGAAATTCAATTTCACTATCAGCTTTTTGATCTGTGAACAATGCTTTGTACATCAAAACTCTTAAAAATAAAACTTCGCTCCAGTGACCTATTTGCAAGTATTAGCATTGAAAAAGGATGGGGAAGGCAAACATTTAAGGTTATAATGGTATTCATATGGTCAGGGCAGAATACTTTTGAATTTTCAGGTGATTTGAAGAGATTTGAGATTGCAATGAAAGTTCTAAGTTGTTTCAGAAACCTGGGCCTGTGGTATTGAGAAAAGTTTATTGCAAACACAAAAATGTCTTCAAATATCTGTTATCACACAAAACTCAAATTTGTAATTATTTTGTAAAGAAGGAGACAGAAAATCACATTGCCTCTTTATAAAATTTATGAAAGAAAAACTTTCCATAATTAAAAATTTCTTTTTCAATATATTTATTTGGAAAACAAAGATAATATGGAAGCCCATGCTGTGATAGGGTTAAGAGAGAGTGCTGTAGAATAAACAAAATGTCATATGCAAAGAAATATTATTTGTTTAGGTTTTATAATGCTTCAGACTTTCCAGGTTGAAAATACTCAGTTAACAATTCTTATTTTTCCATTTTCAGTTTGATAGCTGGCGCCAAAATTGCATGTCATATAATTGGATCTGCTAGCACTATAACTTGAAAAGGGCTGAGTTCATAAATTAAAGAATTTACCTAAGAATTATAAGTAAATGTATTATTTCTTAGAGTAGCAATATGATTTTATATTTCCTAAGTCCTTGCCTTGTAAGAAATTTATATATTGCTTGAGATCTTTGCATTTTTGTCTAAAATGCAAGTACTTTGTCTAAGACACAATACAGTTGGAAAATCTATAATTTCTTCCAAATGCATTTAAAATAACTCTGTAACTACACTATATCTGCTCCAAAGCCAAACTTTTATTGACTTAGAAGCATACTGTTTGATTTCCGATAGTTTTTCTAAGTTGATTTTGTCTTCTTGATTAGTGTAAGCTCAGGGAGCTCATGTATATTTCCACTAGCTGCACAGTTCTTATCATGATGTTAAAAATATGGCTCAGCGATTAAGATCACTGGTCGCTCTTGCAGAGGACCCAGGTTTGGTTCCCAGAACCTACATGGTGGCTGACAACTATCTGAAACTCCAGTTCCAGGGGATTTGATGTCCTCTTCTGCCCTCCACAGGTATTGCATGACATGGGCACACATATACATGCAGGCAAAACACTCATACACATAAAGTAAAAAAAAATAAAATAGTTAAGAACATAAGTTGTCTTCAAGAATATTTACTGAATGATCAATAATCTCTCAGTTAACATTACATATGTTTTCTGTTGTTGAATCATGAACTTTTAACAGAAATTTGGACACATACACAGGAAGACAGTGTTTTGAAGTACTTAGTCTATTGCACTAACACCAATGATTCAGGGTTTTATTGACAATTATACTCATGAAAGACTACAGGCTTCCCAGCTACCACATTATTAGTCTTAGAACGGGTACAAGGCAGATGGCAACACTCCATGCTTAGCATAGCAAAGAAATGCTGCTGAGTTCTTAGTCACACATGAGATCCTGGGAGACAGAGCTGAGTGAGTGCACAACCTTTCAACCCTCTCAGCTCAGGGAAGTCACTGGTCTGGAGTCTCTTTCCTTTTACATCTACAGTATCATGTTACCCTCTTCATTGTAAATGACTATCAGCCAGCTATCTAGACCTATGAGAGATTTGTGACTGTCCAAATCCCTAGTGCAGCTACATCTCATCAGGACTAGTTATTCATTGTCTAATGAATACTTTCAGTAATAAATTCTTGGTATTTGGCCCACTTTACAGTCTAACTTAGATAAATATAAGGAAGATCCAACTAAGATTTAAATCTCCAACATCCTTTGATTTAGAGGAAAGTCAGAGTTAACTGCTAATCTCTTTTCACACTTCTAAATGTGTGAAACCTGGATGCTTTACATATTTTATAAGTGCTTGAAATCTAAGACCTTCAATACAAATATATATTTACTAATGAAAAAAGAGATCTTTTAAATGAAATTTCTATTTAAAAATTAAAAATTGAATATTTGAAAAATTGAATATTTGTAACAGCTATAAAATGCTTCTAAAAGTAAGTCTAAAGTAAAAATAAAATGCACAAAACTTTATTCCATAAACAAAAGAGCATATTAAAATGAATAGACAACTCTTATTATACCATAAACCAATATCAATATGATTGAAATGAAAAACCTAAAACAAAACTAGAGTAAAAGTTATAAGAAACAGTAAGTTTAATAGTATGAGACAAAACCCAAGAACTAAGGACAGCTGTTTTACAAAGGAGCTACAGGGGCAGCCATGGTGAGAGTGGTTATTGCACCAATGCCATTAGGCTTGGGTATGGCTGAAAGGGAAGCTCAAATTTAATGATAAGGATAAACTATTCTAGGAGAAATCAATGTCAGTTAAAGAACTTGATAACAAAAGAGAAATTGAAGTAGAAGTGATGATTGTGAACCAAAGAGAAACCACGAAGAGCTTCAAAAAATGAGGTGAATTAGTATAATAGAAAACGGTTTCGCAATTTTCACAGGGGAAGAGCAAAATTAGAGAATCATAGCTAGATTTTATCTGTAATCTTTCTCTGATGTTCTACTTTTAATATCCATATTGAGAGTTAGTTGGTTTTAAGATGCTTGATATACTTGGATTGAAATTCATTTTTATTACTTACTTTGAATAAGTATATCTCTGAAACTTTTTTTCATTACTATTCGTTAATGTCATAAAGTTGAACTTTGATCCTTGAAAAGTCCAAAACTTTCACTGCTTCTTAAAAGTCATATTTTTTTCTGTATGATTTGTTGAGATAAAGAAAACAGGAGATGCTAGGAGATAAAGAAAATAGGAGATGTAAAGTTATGTTAAAAAATCAAGACTCAAATATACTGATACAAGAAATTCACTTGAGATACAAGGATATAATATATTCAAAGTAGAGAGGATAGAAATGAAATATCATTCTCCTGCTAAGAGAAACACTGATTTCGGTTCTGAACAAGGTGAAGTAAATACATTCCATTTTAGTTCTCTTAATAATCACAACAAAATTACCTACACATACACTGGATGTCTCCAAATGAGAAAGAAATAAAAAACACTGTCTAGAAATTTTGGGACATGATAAAAAACCTGGTAGTCATCAAGTAGGATAATACTTTCATATTATGTCTCAGCCTTTATTTGAAAGATGATTGTAATCTGGAGTTAGCAATAGGAACAGACAAAATTCAGTCACACCCTCTCACTCTCAGTCCATGCAGTAGCAGAGCTAGTGACAGAATTTATACTTAACTCTTCCTCCATTGCAAAGGCAGTGTCTTCCATTTTGGGGATTTCTGATGGAGCTCTGAAGGCTACCTCCTACTCCGTCACAGTAAAGATTCATTATAAACTGGGTTGGCAGAAACATATTTCCCTTTATCAATATCAGGAGACACTTTTCCACATTCATATGCATCCCTGCAGAGAGAGGACAGAGGCCTGCCCTCTAGATAACCCAATGAGGCAAACGAAAAGAGGATTGTGAAAGGTTTATGGGCACAATGAACATTTTTCCCTGCATCTGACACAATGTGATAAAATTGTTCCAGAACATACATTCACATAACAAGCAAACTATCTGCTGAAGTAGATTTAAATGTTAACTTATAACATAAAACTCAAAATATCCAGGATGTTTTCCAAAATTACTCATTGTACCAAGAACTAAGAATGCAGAACATTTTATTCAAATGTAAAAGAAAAACAAGTAGAAGCAACTAGATAAAACAGATGTTGGAACTGTTGGAAAAGGAGCTTAAAGCAGCTGTCATAAAAATGATAAATTTTAAATATGTTTGAAACAAATGATAAAATTTCAAAATGCAATGTGGAACCAGAATTTTTTTATTTTATATATTTTCAATTGAATTTTTTGTATATTGCATACAGAATAGTTCAAACAATTTTAATTATCTTTATAGCCCCATCCCCATTGGCCCCCCTGAGACCCTCCCAACTGGAGCCCAAATCCTCTGTCATCCCTGTTAAGGCCCACAGGGTTGTCAGTGTCCCCAGCTGTTCCCCAGTCTCTTGTTTTAGGAAGATCAGCTCTTCTTCTTCTAGAAGCAATTAGTTGCCAACATTTCTTCAGATAAGATAGGGGTCTGCTGTTCATTTTCCAAGTTCTATGCTGGGTTATTGTCTACCTGAGTTTACATGGGACTTGTGTATGCTGATGCCATTGCCATAAAATTGTATGAGCAGGGTTCCTAGGAGCTTGTAGGACTTGGTTTCCATATGGTTATGCACCTCCTCCTTGGTTCTTACAAACTTCCTGCTCCCTCTTCCATGATTGTCCCTGAACCTTGGGTGGATGAAGTTTAATACAGGGGTCCTGTCCAATGACCATCATTCAGCACTCTTGATCTCTACACTTTGGCCATTTGTGACCTTTTGTGCTCCTGGCCCTCTGCTGAATGAGGGAAGTTCATTATTGAGAACTGAGAGATTCATTAGTGTCCTCTTCTTTATCCCTGTTCTATGTTCCATGAGTCTTAGGTGTAGAGATTGTAGATATGTCAATTAGGCCTGGGAAATTCATAGACAATGTCCATGTGTGGCCAGTTGTGGTACTTGGTAATATTCTCTGGCTGGTGCAATATGAGCTTCTATGATGAGTGGTGACTGAGATATTTGTCTGTAAATATAAGGATACATATTTTGCACATAGTAAGACATCACATTAGTCTAGGGATGTGACAGTCTTGGGGTTCGCTCCAAGATCCATGGCCACTCTAGCCATGTGTATTAGGTTATGTTTACATTACTACACTCGAGTTTCCTCCCTTTGAGTGGGTGTTTAGTCAAATTAGGTAGCTGCTGATTGCCCTCAAGATAAAAGTGCCACTACCGCACCAATGACATATACAGTGCTGGCCATTTGGTCTTGAAACTGGTGTTGGACCATCCACTGATTTTTTTTTCCCTTGGTTCCTTCATGGTGCTCTCCAAAGCTATGAGAGCTAGACTTCAGGGGATGGGGTTGCAGATCAGTTGTAGCTCTGTTGCTCCAAATCATGTGTTCGAAGTATGTTCTGTCTTTGGCAGTAGGGTCTTACCTTCAAGTGGGAGGCCATCAAGGGCTGTGGCAATATCCTAAGTAATTTAGGGAGTCTCTTGGGCCAGCCTGGGAAACAATTAAAAGGAAGGTATCTCCTGTCTGGCACTGTTTCTTGTTACATAACCTTTAGCTATGCACATGGACTCATGTAGAGGTAATATATATATATATACTTTGTCAGTAGGTTGTTGGACTAATATGGTTCCCTCTGGTTTTTTAAAAACTTGCTAGGCACTATTTGTCTCTCCTCTCTCTCTCACTGTCTAACCCTTCTGCCATGGTTTCCCCATTTAAAGTGCTGCCATGTTCCCCATTTCTCCCTTGATAATACCCATCACCCATGGTCCCACCTCCTTGAGCTCCTTCTTTCCCTTTATCCCCTAGGTTCCCTGTATAACCCTCTCACCCCCTCCCATTTATATAACCTATTTTTATCCAACTCTAGTAATACCTGTTCCCTACTGAAATTTTATAACAAAGAAGTAAAATTACAGGGGCTGGAGAGGTGGCTCAGTGGTTAAGAGCACTTACTGCACTTGCAGAGAACCAGGGTTTGATTCCCAGCACTCATATGGTGGCTAACAACCATCTGTAATTCCAGTTCCAGGGGAATCCTACATCCTCTTCTGACCTCTGCCAGCATTGCATGCCATGGTACACTTACATACATGGCAGGTAATACACTCATACCAATAAAAAAATTTTAAAGTAAAATAATCCACATATATGATAAAACACACATACCTGGATTGGTCAGTAGCAAAATGGAAGATATAGAGATAGATAGATGATAGATAGATAGATAGATAGATAGATAGATAGATAGATAGATAGATGACAGACAGACACACAAAGAGAGGAATTAGTAAAATTTAAGATAGAGGAATAGGAATGATCAGATCTGAAGTACAGAAAGGAAATAGACTGTAAAAATCCATCATCAACCTTTCTTTCTAGCTCCTTTTTCTGAAAAAGAGAAGTTCAATATATACTACCCATAGATGACAGATAACAATAAATCCTGAAGACTGTTAATCAGAAGTACAATGGGAATTGTTCTCTACTGGTAACTAAACATTCAGAGCTATTGTACTGGCTCTGTTACTGCTGTCAATTTTCTTACACCCTAAACAACTTTACTATGACTTCTTACATTTTTGCCGGGGGTCCGAACCCGCAACCCCTGGGGAGGTGATGACTGGGGATAAGTAATCATGCCGTTCGCCAGCCCATGCCACCCCCCATTACCCTGGGACACTTAGATGCAATGGGGAGCCTAGTCAAGCAGGGACTCATTTATTGCAGGTGTTACAAAGCTTCTAAAGGCACCTGGAACATACTATGACTTCTTACATTTTTGCCGGGGGTCCGAACCCGCAACCCCTGGGGAGGTGATGACTGGGGATAAGTAATCATGCCGTTCGCCAGCCCATGCCACCCCCCATTACCCTGGGACACTTAGATGCAATGGGGAGCCTAGTCAAGCAGGGACTCATTTATTGCAGGTGTTACAAAGCTTCTAAAGGCACCTGGAACACCCCTCCCCCCCGAGGGTGTATCTTAAGGATGGTCATGCGCTGATCATGCACTCCTCAGCACTGCTGAAGTATTCTTCAGACTTTCAAAGTAAGCCAGGCCGCGGCCCCAATAACTTCCTTTCAGACCTATGCAAGGTGGGGCTTTTAGGTCCCCACATATCCCCATTTTTATTTTTATTTTAAGGCCAGACTGACTTTATTTCATGGATTACCCACCTCACAGGTGGCTCCCTGAGGAGAGATGGCTATCTCCTTCCTTGAATCTTATGCATTTTTGCCTGTCTTAGGTTGTGTCACCTCTGACCAAGCCTTGCCTGTCATTGGATCATGCACCTGGCCATGTGCATGTCCTGTCTTAGGAGTACTTGTCATGGGACATCTTACCCATCTTTGGCTAAAAATGCATCATGATCAA